>NC_134265.1:353113059-353160559 GCF_031893055.1 Leptodactylus fuscus
ATATGATGTAAATGAGAATAAGATGGCGGCCTCCTTCTCTTGGTCCATTGCGGCAGATAGTATTCCTTCTGTTCCTGTCATACAGGTTAAGTTTTTCTTGACTTTCTGAAGACTTCTCAAGCTCTCCCGCACCCAGGGACATGGCTGTGGACACTTTCATCGACTTTATTATAGGATATGCTTGTTGAAAGACACGGCTTATGTAAGCCCAGCAGACTCATTAGATCATCTTAAAGATTTTCTGCAGACTTATCTTAAGATTTAAGTTTTTATATGCGGGAGAAATATCTCAGCAATAATCCGCATTACCGCGATCAGAGCTGGCTTAGGAGGCATGGCGGCCTTGTTAACATCAGCCGGTAGGATTTTAATGCGGGAACAATAAATCTGTTCCAGGGAATTTTCTAAAAGTTTTGCATAAATATAATATTAATTAAGTCAATTCAAGTCATTGATGTTACGGGCATGTCTGTACGGAGCCATGAGGCCTATATATGATGTGCTATAGGCTCCGTCATGTACAGTACCACATACATACCTCCCAACTTTTGAAGAACCGAAAGAGGGACAAAATGTGCGGCAAATTTAGCCCCACCCACTTTTGTGTTGACTCCGCCCATTCTCATTAATTTTTCATGTGCCCGCACACAGTATAATCCTCCTACAGTCACCCGTAAATTATATGTCCCCCCTCTATCTCTCCCCCAGTTTCATATACATGCTTCATCTGTCCCCAGTTTCATGTCCTCTCTCCATCTCTGCCCCCAGTTTCATGTCCCCTCCATCTCTGTCCCCAGGTTCATGTCCCCTCCATCTCTGCCCCCAGATTCATGTCCCCCCATCTCTGCCCCCAGATTCATGTCCCCTCCATCTCTGCCCCCAGATTCATGTCCCCACATCTCTGCCCCCAGATTCATGTCCCCTCCATCTCTGCCCCCAGAGTCATGTCCCCCCATCTCTGCCCCCAAATTCATGTCCTCCCATCTCCTTCCCCAGATTCATGTCCTCTCGATCTGTGCCCCCAAATTCATGTCCCCACATCTCTGGCCTCAGATTCATGTCCCTCCATCTCTGCCCCCAGATTCATGTCCCCTCCATCTCTGCCCCCAGCTTCATGTCCCCACATCTCTGCCCTCAGATTCATGTCCCCCCATCTCTGTCACCAGATTCATGTCCCCCCTCGATCTCTGCCCCCAGATTCATGTCCTCTCCATCTCTGCCCCCAGATTCATGTCCCTCCATCTCTGCCCCCAGCTTCATGTCCCCACATCTCTGCCCCCAGTGTCATGCCGTCCTCTCCATCTCTGCCCCCAGTGTCATGCCGTCCTCTCCATCTCTGCCCCCAGATTCATGTCCCCACATCTCTGCCCCCAGTGTCATGCCGTCCTCTCCTTTATCTGCCCCCAGTTTCACGTTCCACCTCCACATTACACTTACCTTCTCCTTCGTTCCCCCGCTGCACTCTGCGCGCCTCTCTCTCTCACTGGCGCACAGTTGTAGACTCGATGTGACGTCATCACATCGCGTCTACAAGCCAGCAGGCGGTGGCAGCGGCGAAGCAAGGAGCTGACCTGTGTCTGCTCCTTGTTTTAGCCGTGTCTCCGGGCCTGCTCTCTGCCGGCGAACGGTGCTAAACCCCGCCCCCTTTGAGTCGCCACGCCCCCTCCGCTAAGCCACGCCCCGATCCGCCCTGCTTTCTGCAGTTCGCCTCGGGCGGCAAAAGGGGCTGGTTCACCCCTGGACATGTCCCTGGAATGTCCCGCGGAAATCGGAACAGTTGGGAGGTATGCACATATACCAAATTATTCTCTATAGATGTAATATTACTTTGTTTCTTATGGCATATGTACAAATCCACAGAAAAATGACTTAGCATGACTCCATATGAAATCAAACGTTTACAGAAGTGCTGTTCAGGCCTCATATACCTATGGTAGGCCTCAGGGCCGGCTCCAGCTCTATGTGGGCCCTCCGGTGCCAACCTGGAGCATATAAAGATGGAGCAACGTGATCATTTTAGCAGCAACGAAAGTCGCCATTTCACCTTATGCTAATAATGTAAGCGAATGGGATTGGGAGCGACCACCGGGCTCAGTGGTAGAAAAACAAATGTGTTGATTTTATCATTTTTTGGGAGGGTAATTGAGAGTTGTGTCAGACATTATAGTGGGGCACTGTCACTGTGGTATTAAACTATGATGCTATGTCATCTGAATATCACCCCAAAGAAATAATTCAGAAAACAAATTGTATGAGTTTTAGAACACCAGAGATATCAGTATACTGGATCACTGAGACACTGTGACGAATATTGCCTTGGGACATTATGGTTGGCGATATGGTGGAGCGCTCTGACTGATACTGTGTTGGGACATTATGGCTGGCAATGTGGTAGGGCACTGGACTGGCATTCTGATGGGACACTGTGGCTGATAACAGGGTGGCTGGCATTATGGTAGGACACTGTGGCTGGCATTATGGTAGGACACTGAGGCTGGCAATATGGTGGGGCACTGAGGCTGGCATTACAGTAGGACACTGAGGATGGCAACATGGTGGGGCACTGTGACTGGCATTATGGTAGGACACTGAGTTTGGCAACATGGTGGGGTGCTCTGATTGATATTGTGTTGGGACACTGCAGCTGGCAATGTGGTAGAGCATTGGTCTGGCATTCTGATGGGGCACTGTGGCTGGCAACAGGGTGGGGCACTGTGGTTGGCGTTATGTTAGGACATTGAGGCTGGCAACATGGTGGGGCATAGTGCTTGGCATTATGGTAGGACACTGGCTGGTAATAAGGTGGGCCACTGTGGCTGGTATTATCGTAGGACACTGAGGCTGACAACAGGGTGGGGCACTGTGGCTGGCATTATCGTAGGGCACTGAGGCTAGCAACATGGTGGGGCACTGAAGTACTGTGGCTGGCAACATGGTGGGGCACTCTGACTAATACTGTGTTGGGACATTATGGCTGACAATGTGGTAGGGCACTGTGGATGGCATTATGATAGGACATTGGGGCTGGCAACATGGTGGGGACTGTGGCTGGCATTACAGTAGAACACTGAAACTGGCAACATGGTGGGGCGCTCTGTCTGATATTGTGTTGGGACATTGCGGCTGGTAATGTGATAGGGCACTGGTCTGGCATTCTGATGGACATTGAGGCTGGCAACATGGTGGGGCACTGTGGCTGGCATTATGGTAGGACACTGAGGTTGGCAACATGGTGGGGCACTCTGATTGATATTGTGTTGGGACACTGCAGCTGGCAATGTGGTAGAGCATTGGTCTGGCATTCTGATGGGACACTTTGGCTGGCAACAGGGTGGGGCACTGTGGCTGGCATTATGGTAGGACACTGAGGCTAGCAACATGGTGGGGCACTGAAGCACTGTGGCTGACAACATGGTAGGGCACTCTGACTAAAACTGTGTTGGGACGTTATGGCTGGCAATGTGGTAGGGCACTGTGGCTGGCATTATGATAGGACACTGGGGCTGGCAATATGGTGGGGACTGTGGCTGGCATTACAATAAGACACTGAAGCTGGCAACATGGTGGGGCGCTCTGACTGATATTGTGTTGGGACATTGCGGTTGGCAATATGGTAGGGCACTGGGCTGGCATTCTGATATGATCTGAACCAGTCACATACCACTACCACTATTACAAATCACCTACTAGACCATATATATATATATATATATATATATATATATATATATATATATATATATATATATATATTATGACCCTATCGGTGATATGTCCTGTGTGTACAATGATAACAACAAATTCTAATACAACTTTGATGCCAAACATTCTGTGTCGATGGAGGGCAGATCCTCAGAATTATCTCCTCTGGTGGGGCCACAAGGAATCCGAGTTTGGCAATGATAGGGTTAAAAATGACCCTTTACAGTATAATACATCTCAGACAAATAGTGGCTGGTCACCAACATGGAGAATGAAAGCCCCTGTATGTCATGGTGGAATAGATCAAGCAGGCCGGAGTCTCTACAACCAGAATAATTAGTTCTGAAAAGTAATTTCCGATAGACATAAGGACATAACATTGTAATAGCCATTCCCAGCTTTGATAGCTTCGCTTTCATCTTTTTATTCGGCAAATATATTGTACCAATCCCAAATGTATATTTGTAATTCATATTTTAATGAATCCGCTGTTTTAATGATACAGATTCCTCTTTCGGAGAAGAGAACACAAAGCTGTGGAATCTTCACTGGGCAAAAAGTCAGGCCGGGATTTCTCATATTGAAAAAGTTGTATTTTGGTTAACTTGTAGATTTACTGAAATGTCCATCCGTGGTCCAATCTTCTATGGTATAGGCCATGTGTGACGTCATCCTTTCCAGACAGGCTGGCCACTGCACGGTTATGTTGCCCATGGGTGAGCAGGTTTTTCGCACAAGTATGATATTTCATACCATTTTTAAAGCGGCTCTATCAATGGAATTTCACTATTTTAGATAAACATAGGCCTATATAGCCTTTAAAAAGACTATTCAAGTCCTGATAATCGGTGCAAAATTGGACAATTCTTATGGGGCCACTACACAAACAAAAAATGAAATATACCCGTGCGAAGCCGGGTCCTCCTGCTAGTACTATTATATAATAAATGAGTACATTTTCTGAACCTGTTGAGTCGATTGTGTCATACAGTACTTGATATATTACCTATACTAGCCTCTGCCCACGACTTTGTCTGCGTCGATGATCCGCCTATATTAAAAAAATTGCTGCCATCGATGATTTGTCTGCTGTTGCGTTTCGACAGCTCTTAGGCTGCCCTCTGCTGAACTTGTTCCTCACACCGTTCCTGTTCTAGTGATTGTTCCAGCATCTCAGCAGCTCACTGGGACACCATATAATGAGCGTGTTGCTGGCATTGATGATCCACCTGCTCCAGCATTTCGGCAGCTGTCAAGCTGGCCTGCCACTGATCTCATTCCTCGCACTGTGCCCGGGATTGTTCCGGCATCTCAGCAGCTCACTGGGAAGACATATAATGAGCATGTTGTTGGCGTTGATGATCCGTCTGCTCCGGCATTTTGGCAGCTCTCAAGCTGGCCTGCCGCTGAACTTGTTCCTCGCACCGTGCCTGTGATTGTTTCGGTATCTCAGCAGCTTGTAGGGACACCATGTAATGAGCACATTGTTGGTGTCAATGATCCCCCTGAGCTCCGCTTGAGGAGAGCTCTGTGGATACCTTCATAGCTCTCATTGTTTGAGAATTTTGTGACAAATTAGATTTTCTTTCTCCCAGCATGTTTAAAATTGGTAAACTGCCAATTTGGGTTAAAGGTGTGTTCCCATCCATTGTGTCAGCACTGCCTGGAGTAGATCATATAATATGCAAATGCTTGTACAGAATGCAGTCAGGATTACCTGTGTGTTTACATAGAGAGATCACAGACCTGGCTTTATCAGAACCTGAGATAAGCTGCAAGAGTAGTGTAATATAGTATGTGAACATAAATTCACAACAGTCGTGAAGCCATGTCATTTACCAGGATGAAGCCAATGTTTTAATTGAGGTTACAAATTATCTATGTGTCAAATTTCATTCAAATCCGTTCAGTCGTTTTTGAGTGAAGGAGGAACAAACATCCAAACACTAGTAGGATAATATTAGTAGGATAATAGTAGGATTATACGTACAGTATAGACACACACTTATAGGTACCTCTCCCAGTATATGTACAGATGGGCTCCCCTATAGCACATCTCATCATTTTCGCCTCCCGTACTTCTGTCCCTGTTTCAGCTCAATCCCAGCAGCTTTGGTGAGGAAGTCTGTGATGACAGATACAAATTCTGGCAGTCGCTCTCCGGAATTGTATATTTCTATCCCTCTGAAGAGAAAATAATTCATGTCGTCTGTCATGTGAAGAAGAAATGGCAAGATAAGTTGATTGCAATTATTCAGCCAGAGTTCAGCTGAAATAGTCATCATTTCCACGCTAGTAAACAGCACTTCAAGTCAAGCCATGCAAGAAACATTTCATCTGAAGCAAAAACGGAGACGAGGCATCCACCTAGCGTCACAGCGAGCCCGCTTCTCGTATCTGGCATGAAGAACAACGGCGGGTAAAGGAATCGGGCAACTGCCCTGGGTCAGGAGAACAAGTGTTCAATGGAAACATGATATATGTTCATTGACAAAAAAAACAAAAAATACCGCCTCTAGGTAGAAATGTGGGATTACTGCAAAACGGGGTGTGTGGGTATATCTCAGGCAGATATGTAAATGAATACAGGTGTGGTCTGATTAGTGACTGGATCTTGCCACAAGAGGGCGTAAAAGTGCTGTTCTATAAAAAAGGTTTTCCGAGGCTACTTTTGGGTAGTGTACCTCATGGTGAGAGACGATTGACTTCTAAACATGGCTTTATGACGTTTTGCTCAATTGACAGATGGT
Source organism: Leptodactylus fuscus (assembly GCF_031893055.1). Classification (NCBI taxonomy): domain Eukaryota; kingdom Metazoa; phylum Chordata; class Amphibia; order Anura; family Leptodactylidae; genus Leptodactylus; species Leptodactylus fuscus. The sequence goes on from NC_134265.1 coordinate 353,119,512, forward strand.
GATTTCAATAAATTATTGGCCAACTAACTGTTAGGAGGTGTTGGTAGCAGTGGTGACGTGAGAAAAGATTCGAACAGTGCTGGAATTGGTGGAGTGATGCTTATTAATGAATGGAAAGAGTTGGAGGTGGTGAAAAGTCTCCTTTGAAGTGTAAAATGTGTGTAATCTAACAGGGCTGAGACCTGTTGCTTGTAAAAAGTTTTAGGTTTTCTGAGAAACAGGTCCATGGTTTATATCTGGTACTCACTTCAATATAACTAAACTGCAATTCCACACACAGCCACTGAGCAACATTGGCGCTCTTGAAAAAAAAAGAAAAAGAAACAGACCCTAAAAATAATATGGTTGAGGAATGAATGGAACTACAATGATGTATTTAGAGGGGATGTCTCATGGATATTGCAGTTTTATTAAATAACACCCATATTTTACAAGGGATGTACAGTATGATAGTCAGCCATGTGACACTTGGATGGGCTGAGTCCTCCAGAACAAGAGATCTCCTGTGTCAATCCTTTAGATCGTTAGTTCTCAACCTTTTCAAGAAAAGTAACCTGTGGTGAGAAAAAGGTCATAACTCAGTACCCCCAAAGTAGTGATCACATATAAATGTTAAAATACGGATTTAATTGGAGACTTTGTTAATAATTATGTAATAACCCCCTCAGTGCCCTCACACTCAGTAGAATGACCCCCTCTGTGTCCCTACATGTAGCATAAAGACCCTCACACTCAGTAGAATGGCCCCTTCAGTGCCACAATTGTAATATAATGGCCCCCTCAGTGCCCCTACACTCAGAAGAATGTCCCTATCAGTGCCCCCACATGTAGTATAAGGGCCCTCACACTCAGTAGAATTGCCCCCTCAGTGCCTCATCGGCCTCCAGTAGTATAATTGCCCTCACACTGCCCCCACAGTCAGTAGAATGCCCCCATCAGTTCCCCATGATGTAGTGTAGTAGCCCTCACACTAAAAATAATGGTCCTGTCTGTGGCCCCCATATAGTATAATGACTGTCACATTTAGTAGAATGACCCCTTCAGTACCCCAATATATATATATATATATATATATATATATATATATATATATATATATCACACATATAAATGAGTGTATGACTGATCTTCACCAAATTTGGAACACAGGTACATAAGATTTTAGACTGGGTTACAGCTCTCTAGGACACACCATTCCTGAGATACAGTATTCCCAAAACAATGACCTGCATTACCCAATCACACATCAGGGGATTAGATACACAGCTCAGCACACTCCATCACACATCATAGGATTTTTATACACAGCTCAGCTCACACATCACACATCAGAGGGTTAGATACTCAGCTCAGCATACAGAATCACATATCAGGGGATTAGATACACAGCTCAGTACACACCATCACACATTAGAGGATTAGATACACAGCTCAGCACACACATCACACATCAGAGGATTAAATACACAGCTCAGCACACACATCACATATCGGAGGGTTAGATACACAGCTCAGCATACAGAATCACACATCAGGGGATTAGATACTCAGCTCAGTACACACCATCACACATTAGAGGATTAGATACACAGCTCAGCACACACATCACACATCAGAGGATTAGATACACAGCTCAGCTCACACATCAGAGGGTTAGATACACAGCTCAGCACACACATCACACATCAGAGGGTTAGATACACAGCTCAGCATACAGAATCACACATCAGAGGATTAGATACACAGCTCAGCACACGTCATCACACATCAGAGCTTTACTCCAGGTTTCCATAACAACCCAGCAATTTTTCTTCACTGCTGTTTGTGAGCTATTCAAGGGGCAGGGCGCTGTTGCTGACATTGTTACACAAGTTCACATACACACAGCTTTACTCCAGATATCAATAACTGCTGATCACAGGTTTTTCATTGATATCCAAACTGAGATACACATGATCACATGACGCTTATGGACACACACAAATGACTTACAAAATAGACAAGTGCAAAACTGGGCAATTCTTATGGGGCCACTACACAAACAAAAAATGAAATATACCCGTGCAAAGTTGGGTCCTCCTGCTAGTTTATAATATAATGACCCCCACAATGGTGTCAGTTGGGAGGCTAGAAGAGGCTGAAGAGGACCAAAACCTTGCACCAGAGCTCAGACAAGGTGAACAAACATAGACCCCAGAGTATGGTGGGTAGCAAACCCCAAAATCTACCTTGAAGGGGGGTTGGCTCTCAATGTTGCGTGAATTACTGGGAATAGCGAGGAGTAAACAAAAAGCGAAATAGATTGCAAGCTCCAAGGACTAGGGATGTGTGTGAATACTTCTCTGTACTGAGCAGCCGTACAGGTTAGAAGCAGAGCGGTAAGTGCGGTATTCGGGCAGTGTGCTCCCTTATCTGGCTTCCTATTACTTAACGTTATTCACCCAGAATAATCAGGATTCATTTAGGAACAATCTACGTTTAATTGAATTAGACAATTTAGTGATATCATCTGCTCGGCGGAGCATGAGAATATTAAAATTCATCTCCTTTTTTGGCGGTGGTTTCGCATTTATTTTTACATTTCCTATTCCCTACTGCTCGTACAAAGAGTGTGACTGCGTGCATGAAATCTGTCACCCCAGGAAACGCACGGAGATCATCCAGCCCTTGTGTTCTTCTAATTATCTACAATTACATCTTCACGTGAGACCATTCTTTCATCTTACAGGTTCCTTGTATCTTTATAGAGATGATTACTGTGGAGAAGTAATTCTGCTGGTTAATATGGTCCCAACTTCTTAAAGGGAGTGTCACCAGTGAATACAGTATATCAACCCAGCCCTGCAGATAGATAGATTAGGATCACTAGGGTCCAGCATATCACCTGAGCCCCGCAGATAGATAGGTTACCTGTAGCAAATAGCGTTTTACCCTTGTAAATCGCTGCCTCTTTTGACGAGATATCCCTTATTTTGTCAATATGTAAATTAGCTCTTTGGAGAAACAGAGCATTACCATTGCTCCGCCCATATTGTTCCATAGAGCTGGTGACACTAATCTATCTATCTGCAGGGCTGGGGTGATATGCTGGGCCTGGTGACAGTAACCTATCTATCTGCAGGGCTGGGGTGATATGCTGGTTCTGCTGACAGCAACCTATCTATCTGCAGGGCTGGGGTGATATACTGGGGTCTGGTGACACTAATCTATCTATCTGCAGGGCTGGGGTGATATGCTGGTTCTGGTGACAGTAACCTATCTATCTGCAGGGCTGGGGTGATATGCTGGTTCTGGTGACACTAACCTATCTATCTGCAGGGCTGGGGTGATATGCTGGTTCTGGTGACAGTAACCTATCTATCTGCAGGGCTGGGGTGATATACTGGGTCTGGTGACAGTAACCTATCTATCTGCAGGGCTGGGGTGATATGCTGGTTCTGGTGACACTAACCTATCTATCTGCAGGGCTGGGGTGATATACTGGTTCTGGTAACACTAACCTATCTATCTGCAGGGCTGGGGTGATATGCTGGTTCTGGTGACAGTAACCTATCTATCTGCAGGGCTGGGGTGATATGCTGGGTCTGGTGACAGCAACCTATCTATCTGCAGGACTGGGGTGATATGCTGGGTCTGGTGACAGTAACCTATCTATCTGCAGGGCTGGGGTGATATTCTGGGTCTGGTGACAGTAACCTATCTATCTGCAGGGCTGGGGTGATATACTGGGTCTGGTGACAGTAACCTATCTATCTGCAGGGCTGGGGTGATATGCTGGTTCTGGTGACACTAACCTATCTATCTGCAGGGCTGGGGTGATATACTGGGTCTGGTGACAGTAACCTATCTATCTGTAGGACTGGGGTGATATACTGGGTCTGGTGACAGTAACCTATCTATCTGCAGGGCTGGGGTGATATGCTGGTTCTGGTGACACTAACCTATCTATCTGCAGGGCTGGGGTGATATACTGGGTCTGGTGACAGTAACCTATCTATCTGCAGGGCTGGGGTGATATACTGGGTCTGGTGACAGTAACCTATCTATCTGCAGGGCTGGGGTGATATGCAAGCTCTGGTGACAGTAACCTATCTATCTGCAGGGTTGGGGTGTTATGTTGGGTCTGGTGACAGTAACCTATCTATCTGCAGGGCTGGGGTGATATGCTGGGTCTGGTGACACTAACCTATCTATCTGCAGGGCTGGGGTGATATGCTGGGTCTGGTGACAGTAACCTATCTATCTGCAGGGCTGGGGTGATATGCTGGTTCTGGTGACACTAACCTATCTATCTGCAGGACTGGGGTGATATGCTGGTTCTGGTGACAGTAACCTATCTATCTGCAGGGCTGGGGTGATATGCTGGTTCTGGTGACACTAACCTATCTATCTGCAGGGCTGGGGTGATATGCTGGGTCTGATGACAGTAATGAATCCATTGACTTTTGTCCTCACACAATCCACGCCTCTGTTGCTGAGTGCTTAGAAATGCAAATATGCAAATGAGCAGTCTGGAGCAATGAGGGTGTCTCCAGAATACTATGCCCTGTTACATTGTAACCTGCCTCCACCCCTTCCTGCTCATATAGAGTTAATGCATATCCTTCACATTTATTACGTTTTATTTCGGCCCTTCTATTTAGTGTGAAGTTTCAATACTATAATGTAATAATGGAAACTATACCGTAATCTAGTCACAATAATAATGATGTCATCTAATAACATTGCAATGGATGATACCATAGTGATAATAGGATCACATAATATGTAATCTAATCTAATAAGTATGGTAATATTCGGTAATAATCACCCTCATATTCTCCAGGTGGGGCGATCATGGACGTACGTGTCAAATAACTATACAGATGTAATAAGTCATTTCTTATGCAAAACCACCAGCCCCCGTCTTCAGAGTTAACCTACTTTCTTGAAACTTCCTCTCATCTTAGTACATGACCTCTGCCGGTGACATTCTGCGGCTCCGAGACACAACTCCCTCTTGTACCTCCTGTTTGATATTTTTGAAGTCTTCTTACCTATCTTCTTGCTCTTTCTTCTCTCCTCCCAGCTGCTCCTCTCGAGGCCCTTAAGGACTTGGACAACTTAAAGTTTGAGAATCTGGGCTTTGAAGTCGCGTTTAGGATAAGACGGATCCAGCAAAGAAGCAGCATGGTGGAAGTCATTAAGACACGCAGCCTGGTGGTAGGACTCTCCATGATCTGACACCACCGTACTTTCATCTGACACATCTTCTCCTCTATCGATGTCAACTGGAAGACTTTCTTCCATCTACTTGCTGTTTCAGCTCCTTCCTAATTCTCGCCTTAATTGATGAATTTCACACGTCTTGTCTTTCTCAGATGGAATTGATTCCTGAAGGGATTTCTTCTATAGGAATTCTTGTTATCTGCGGAGCCACCTGCTCCATCCAATTACCTTAGCCAAGAGACAAGGCGAATGTAACGCGGAAGGCAAGATCCTACAAAACCACCGACTGTCAGATGGGGAACGAGGAATTCAGAATACATAACAACTACCTGACAAACATGGAGAAGTTCATGAGATCCACCAAGTACCACCACATGGAACCACTCTTTATACTCAGTAGTAGAGATGAGCGAACAGTAAAATGTCCGAGGTTTGATATTCGTTTCATTCAATAACATGCCCGCACTACAAGTGGACATGCACAGTCGGCTCTACCCAGGCCCGATGCCTGGCAGAGTTAATTCAGAGCTGGAAGACGCCGCGGGGAAGCTGCACGGAGAAGACTTCTAAAGGTAGGAGAAGAACCAGCATTGATTGGCCGACTGTATAGCATTCAGCCAATAAATGCAGGTTCTGCATCGAACTTTTACATTCGAACAGCGAGTGGTACTCGATCGAGTACGAGTATTTCGAATACTGTAGTATTTGATTGAATACCTACTCGATCGAATACTACTCGCTCATCTCTACTCAGTAGATCAGTGAAGGGTTGACCCACACTGTCTTATCAGCACTTACCGTAACCGGTCACCGTTAGGGATGGCCGAATCGAGCCACTATTATCACAGACACCATTGAGTTCAACATCGGCAAAAAAAATGGCCGCCCCACTTGGGATTTGTACGAAAGAAGAGCACATTACGGGTTTTGGTCATCTGAGTGTGCGTCTGGTGTCGATATTTATCGAAAACTTTGTGTCCAGTGTGAAGAAATGGTTTTGTCACCAAAGAAGTGCATATTAAAAGATAAAGAAGGTCTCATGAAGAAGGAGCCGGAGGGCCGTCCACGTCCACGACCTTGAGCGCGCATGTGAACATATTCTGCTTAATAGACGAGTGACAGTGGATTATCTGAATGAAGCCCTATGAGGACAAACCGTCATGTCTGAAGAAGAGGTGAAGACAGCGGAGCATTCATGGTTCACAGCAAACTACAGTATAAGACATTTTTTGAAGCTTGTTGACAGATGGACAAAGTGTATTGAAAAGCAGGAGGTTGGGTCAAAAGATAAATAAATTCTACAACCAGAGTGCGCGTAATTTTTGACTCATCCTCATATATAATTAACCCCTTAAAGGGCCAGTTAAAGTGATCAGGGTATATCCTGGGGTCCGACTACTAGAACCCCACTGATCATGACAATGGGGATCCACATAGGAATGGCGTGGCTGATCGTGAATATGAGGTCACTCCACTTATATAGGATTGTTTGAGGTAGACGAGAACTAAGCTTGGATAAGTCTATCAATCCCATTAAGAGTAAATGGAGAAGCAGCATCAGTGATGTAACTACCGCCATAGCAGCAGAGGCAGCTGCCACAGGGCCCGGGACATTAGGGGTCCGGTGACAGCCACTAACGCTGCTATCATTATACTCGGGGGACTGTTACTTACCTCTCCACAATCCTGGCCAGGCCTCCCTCCTAGTTTTCTGACGTCTCTGACGTCACATGAACCCGGCCTGCGTGCCGGGTCATGTGACGTCCAGCGTCATTGAGGAAGGACGGCAGCGGCGGCCGACAGCGTAGGAGCCGGGGACAGGTAAGAAACAGTAGTTTTTTATGTTTTTATTCCCCCAGGTCTCCAGTTATTATACTCTGGGGTCTGAAAAGATCCCAGAGTATAATAATTGTTTATGGGTGTCCACTATGGGGCATAATACTGTGTGCAGGGGCCACTATGGGGGATAATACTGTGTGCAGGGGCCACTATGGGGGATAATACTGTGTGCAGGGGCCACTATGGGGTATAATACTGTGTGCAGGGGCCACTATGGGACATAATACTGTGTGCAGGGGCCACTATGGGGGATAATACTGTGTGCAGGGGCCACTATGGGGTATAATACTGTGTGCAGGGACCACTATGGGACATAATATTGTGTGCAGGGGCCACTATGGGGTATAATACTGTGTGCAGGGGCCACTATGGGGGATAATACTGTGTGCAGGGGCCACTATGGGGGATAATACTGTGTGCAGGGGTCACTATGGGGTATAATACTGTGTGCAGGGGCCACTATGGGGGATAATACTGTGTGCAGGGGCCACTATGGGGGATAATAATGTGTGCAGGGGTCACTATGGGGTATAATACTGTGTGCAGGGGCCACTATGGGGGATAATACTGTGTGCAGGGGCCACTATGGGGGATAATACTGTGTGCAGGGGCCACTATGGGGTATAATACTGTGTGCAGGGGCCACTATGAAGGATAATACTGTGTGCAGGGGCCACTATGGGGGATAATACTGTGTGCAGGGGCCACTATGGGGTATAATACTGTGTGCAGGGGCCACTATGGGGCATAATACTGTGTGCAGGGACCACTATGAGACATAATATTGTGTGCAGGGGCCACTATGGGGTATAATACTGTGTGCAGGGGCCACTATGGGGGATAATACTGTGTGCAGGGGCCACTATGGGGGATAATACTGTGTGCAGGGGTCACTATGGGGTATAATACTGTGTGCAGGGGCCACTATGGGGGATAATACTGTGTGCAGGGGCCACTATGGGGTATAATACTGTGTGCAGGGACCACTATGGGACATAATATTGTGTGCAGGGGCCACTATGGGGTATAATACTGTGTGCAGGGGCCACTATGGGGGATAATACTGTGTGCAGGGGCCACTATGGGGGATAATACTGTGTGCAGGGGTCACTATGGGGTATAATACTGTGTGCAGGGGCCACTATGGGGGATAATACTGTGTGCAGGGGCCACTATGGGGGATAATAATGTGTGCAGGGGTCACTATGGGGTATAATACTGTGTGCAGGGGCCACTATGGGGGATAATACTGTGTGCAGGGGCCACTATGGGGGATAATACTGTGTGCAGGGGCCACTATGGGGTATAATACTGTGTGCAGGGGCCACTATGAAGGATAATACTGTGTGCAGGGGCCACTATGGGGGATAATACTGTGTGCAGGGGCCACTATGGGGTATAATACTGTGTGCAGGGGCCACTATGGGGCATAATACTGTGTGCAGGGACCACTATGAGACATAATATTGTGTGCAGGGGCCACTATGGGGTATAATACTGTGTGCAGGGGCCACTATGGGGGATAATACTGTGTGCAGGGGCCACTATGGGGGATAATACTGTGTGCAGGGGTCACTATGGGGTATAATACTGTGTGCAGGGGCCACTATGGGGGATAATACTGTGTGCAGGGGCCACTATGGGGGATAATAATGTGTGCAGGGGTCACTATGGGGTATAATACTGTGTGCAGGGGCCATTATGGGGGATAATACTGTGTGCAGGGGCCACTATGGGGTGTAATACTGTGTGCAGGGGCCACTATGGGGTATAATACTGTGTGCAGGGACCACTATGGGACATAATATTGTGTGCAGGGGCCACTATGGGGTATAATACTGTGTGCAGGGGCCACTATGGGGGATAATACTGTGTGCAGGGGTCACTATGGGGGATAATACTGTGTGCAGGGGTCACTATGGGGGATAATACTGTGTGCAGGGGCCACTATGGGGGATAATAATGTGTGCAGGGGTCACTATGGGGTATAATACTGTGTGCAGGGGCCACTATGGGGGATAATACTGTGTGCAGGGGCCACTATGGGGGATAATACTGTGTGCAGGGGCCACTATGGGGTATAATACTGTGTGCAGGGGCCACTATGAAGGATAATACTGTGTGCAGGGGCCACTATGGGGCATAATACTGTGTGCAGGGACCACTATGAGACATAATATTGTGTGCAGGGGCCACTATGGGGATAATACTGTGTGCAGGGGCCACTATGGGGGATAATACTGTGTGCAGGGGCCACTATGGGGGATAATACTGTGTGCAGGGGTCACTATGGGGTATAATACTGTGTGCAGGGGCCACTATGGGGGATAATACTGTGTGCAGGGGCCACTATGGGGGATAATAATGTGTGCAGGGGTCACTATGGGGTATAATACTGTGTGCAGGGGCCATTATGGGGGATAATACTGTGTGCAGGGGCCACTATGGGGTGTAATACTGTGTGCAGGGGCCACTATGGGGGATAATACTGTGTGCAGGGGCCACTATGGGGGATAATACTGTGTGCAGGGGCCACTATGGGGGATAATAATGTGTGCAGGGGTCACTATGGGGTATAATACTGTGTGCAGGGGCCACTATGGGGGATAATACTGTGTGCAGGGGCCACTATGGGGTGTAATACTGTGTGCAGGGGCCACTATGGGGGATAATACTGTGTGCAGAGGCCACTATGGGACATAATACTGTGTGCAGGGGCCACTATGGGGGATAATACTGTGTGCAGGGGCCACTATGGGGGATAATACTGTGTGCAGGGGTCACTATGGGGTATAATACTGTGTGCAGGGGCCACTATGGGGTGTAATACTGTGTGCAGGGGCCACTATGGGGGATAATACTGTGTGCAGGGGCCACTATGGGGGATAATACTGTGTGCAGGGGTCACTATGGGGTATAATACTGTGTGCAGGGGCCACTATGGGGGATAATACTGTGTGCAGGGGCCACTATGGGGGATAATAATGTGTGCAGGGGTCACTATGGGGTATAATACTGTGTGCAGGGGCCACTATGGGGGATAATACTGTGTGCAGGGGCCACTATGGGGGATAATACTGTGTGCAGGGGCCACTATGGGGTATAATACTGTGTGCAGGGGCCACTATGGGGGATAATACTGTGTGCAGGGGCCACTATGGGGGATAATACTGTGTGCAGGGGCCACTATGGGGTATAATACTGTGTGCAGGGGCCACTATGGGGCATAATACTGTGTGCAGGGACCACTATGAGACATAATATTGTGTGCAGGGGCCACTATGGGGTATAATACTGTGTGCAGGGGACGCTATGGGGGATAATACTGTGTGCAGGGGCCACTATGGGACATAATACTGTGTGCAGGGGCCACTATGGGGGATAATACTGTGTGCAGGGGCCACTATGGGGCATAATACTGTGTGCAGGGGCCACTATGGGGATAATACTGTGTGCAGGGGCCACTATGGGGCATAATACTGTGTGCAGGGGCCACTATGGAACATAATACTGTGTGCAGGGGCCACTATGGTGCATAATACTGTGTGCGGGGGTCACTATGGGGGATAATACTGTGTGCAGGGGTCACTATGGGGTATAATACTGTGTGCAGGGGCCACTATGGGGTGTAATACTGTGTGCAGGGGCCACTATGGGGGATAATACTGTGTGCAGGGGCCACTATGGGGGATAATACTGTGTGCAGGGGCCACTATGGGGGATAATACTGTGTGCAGGGGCCACTATGGGGCATAATACTGTGTGCAGGGGCCACTATGGGGATAATACTGTGTGCAGGGGCCACTATGGGACATAATACTGTGTGCAGGGGCCACTATGGGGATAATACTGTGTGCAGGGGCCACTATGGGACATAATACTGTGTGCAGGGGCCACTATGGGGCATAATACTGTGTGCGGGGGCCACTATGGGGGTTAATACTGTGTGCAGGGGCCACTATGGGGATAATACTGTGTGCAGGGGCCACTATGGGACATAATACTGTGTGCAGGGGCCACTATGGGGCATAATACTGTGTGCGGGGGCCACTATGGGGGTTAATACTGTGTGCAGGGGCCACTATGGGGATAATACTGTGTGCAGGGGCCACTATGGGACATAATACTGTGTGCGGGGGCCACTATGGGGGTTAATACTGTGTGCAGGGGCCACTATGGGGGATAATACTGTGTGCAGGGGCCACTATGGAACATAATACTGTGTGCAGGGGCCACTATGGTGCATAATAGAGCGCACAGGAATGCGTAGTACGGGGTTGGTCGAGGTCTTCGGCGTTGGTGTCGGTCGGGGGTGGGGGGGGGTGGGGGTGGGGGGGCATGTCAAACGTTCGCCACGGGGCCCCGCCATTCCTAGTTATGCCACTGAGAAGCATATATACTCAACCTCCATTCAGACAGGAGGACAGGCCCGATGTATTTTTGAGGAGTAAGGATCTCAGTGGTATGACCCCCACCAATCAGCAAGTTATTCACCATCCAGTAGATAGCAGAAAACTTTAAATTACTCGAATGTCTCTTTAAGGATGAGTCCTGTTTTGGCCTTCGAGACTTGGCAACCGTTTGCCATCACTGCATTCCAAGAGCCATAACTAGATTGGGCCTCAGTGGTCATATGAGGTACCTGATCTCAGCCAGAGGCCGTAAGAGGTCTGAAGACAATGCCATAAAACCACCTCAACTTATTATTCACCAGAGTTTGGAGGTGACAAACCCCAAAACTTTCAGGTCCAGCATTGGTTCTTTCATCGTAAGGCTGAGTGCACACAAGGTTTTTTAGTCCGGAAACTGAGGTGGAGGCTGTCTCAGTTTCCGGACCAAAAAATGGGTAGCTGCGACTGGATGCTGGTGTAGTGCACTGGCATCCAGGCACGCACTCCGCTCCGGATTAGGCCCAATGAATGGGCCTAGTCGGGAGGAGCGAGTGTCTTCAGGTGGATTGGCCTAAAGAATGAGCATGAACTGGAACAAACTGCTCCCAGATAAAAGAACTGACCAGCTCCCATTGATTTCAATGGGAGCCTTCTTTTTGGCCAGGATTTTGACGTGGATATGGCCTCAATATCCTGACCAAAATACCCAAAATTCAGCCTTAAAGAAAACCCAATTTAGAGGTGGCTTCAGGGCCAGTCACTTAGCACTAGACCTCTTAGATCTTATAGATGATTGTCCTGGTGTGTACAATGATGACCGCAACGATTGCAATGTACAAATAAGTGGACATCACATCTTCTGTATAGATGGAGGGTGGTCCCAGCATCGTATATTCTGGTGGGCCCACAGAACCCTTACCAATGTAGTCAATACAGTATAACACTAAGACTTTGTTTCGATGTTGCTGCCATGGTGTCATCAACAAAAACAATTCCAAAAAAATCTTCAAAAACTTGTATTTTGACCTCCTTCCGGTAGATACATCACCTATCCCAAAGCAAAGAGTTTGGAGCTCCCACTCTACAACCCACTCAGTACAAGCCTTCGCCCCATTGTAATTCTTCATATAACATCAGGCCGGTGACACCTCTGTACGGCTACACATAATCGGCCGCCTTCCAGATTGTTCTTTCATTGTATTTTAGCTCGAACTTTTAAAGCCATTTTCTGTTGAGCTCTCGGTGGGGACTCGATGGCTGACTAATCCTCACTCCTCCACCTTTTGTCGAGGTGAAAAATGCAAAATATTTCTGTGTATGCGCTTCAAGGTTTGACATTTGTAATATATCGGATCAAACAAACACAAATTACTGAAGTTTTTGTAGCTTTTTACATCTGAATTGCACAGCTGAGGAACGGAGTGTAAGCGTAGGCTCGCCTCTGGTAACACTGCAAGCCCTTAAAGTGGCAGCCTTAAATTTCTGAGATATGGGAAATAGGATCTTCTGACCTCCATCGAGCTGGGCATGTGCGTGACTCTCTATTGAAGTCTATGGAAAATTTGGGGAATTTCAAAAACTCTCTCTGCAAGTTGGATGGATTGAGAGTAAAGTAGGGCAGGTGCAGATTGATGATGTCACCTCTGATGTCACTTTACCTCTTTGATACACAAATAGTTTGCATAGTTTAAAGGCCTAATTTTTTAAACCAGTATTTTATATTAAACATTATTTTTAAGAATTTATGATGATTTTATTTGTAATTTTCCTATGGTTTTTTTTTTTTTTTTTTAAGAAAGTCAATACAAATTTTATTGTGGCCACTAAAGCCTCCTAATAGATTGATGATTATCAATTCTGTATGGTTTTGTTTACAGCAGACAAAATTACAATAGAAGATAACACCTCTATAGATAACACCACCTAGCCATCATTACATCCACAGATGACAATAGATGATGTCACAGCTTATCTACTCCGCCATACTTGGTACAGAGCATGTCTAGAAAACTCTCCTGGTCTATTGCTGCCTATCATGATGACTATGCTGTAAAGCAGGTCACTAAAGGCTGTTAACCTTTTCCCGACATGTGCCGTACTAGTACAGCGCATGTCAGGTGTTTAACTATGGCGCGACTCCCGGGCGGCCACCATAGCCGCCGGGTGTCTACTGTGTTACACAGTAGACAGCCAGCGCTAATGCCTCCAATCGGTCCCCAGACCAATCGAAGGCATTAACCCCTCTGGCGCCTTCGTCAAAGGTGTCGGAGGAGCCATTTTCCCCGCCGACGCATGGGCGCCGCCATTTTGCCGGGCCGACGTCACATTTCCATGACAGCCGGGAGCCTTGTAAAGGCTTTCCGGCCAGTCTGCAGTCTCTTTTGCAGGCTGGTCTATGCAGCCTGCAAAAGAAATGATGATTTTTTGCAATGCATAGCAATGCATTAGCATTGTAATGCATTGCATTAATGATCAGACCCCCTGGGGTTCAACACCCCTAGGGGGTCTAATAAATGCAAAAAAAATTTTTTAAAAAGTAAAAAAAAATATAATTTTTTTTAAAAAGGATTCAAAATTCAAATCACCCCCTTTTCCCTAGAACACATATAAAAGTAGTTAAATACTGTGAAACACATACATGTTAGGTATCCTCGTGTCCAAAATCGCCCGCTCTACAAATCTATAAAAATATTTTTCCTGTTCGGTAAACACTGTAGTGGGAAAAAAGTCAAAAGTGCCAAACCGCCGTTTTTTCACTGTTTTGATTCTGATAAAAATTAAAATAAAAAGTGATCAAAGCAAAAGCATTTCTCGAAAATGGTAGAACTAAAAAGTACACCCATCCCCGCAAAAAAAGACGCTCTATGCATCCCCATACACGGACGTATAAAAAAGTTACGGCTGTCAGAATATGGCGACTTTTAGAAAAAAATTTTTTTAACACAGTTTTGGATTTTTTTTAAGGGGTTAAAATGTAAATAAAACCATATAAATTTGGTATCCCTGGAACCGTACCGAGACACAGAATACAGGGGACATGTCATTTTGGCTGCACAGTGAACGCCGTAAAACCGAAGCTCGTAAGAATGTCGCAGAAATGCATTTTTTCTTCAAATCCACCCTATTCTGATTTTTTTTCCAGGTTCCCAGTGCATTCTACAGAATAATTAATGGTGGCATCATGAAGAAAAATTTGTCCCGCAAAGATTAAGACCTCATATGGCTCTGGGAGCGGAGAAATAAAAAAGTCATGGGGTTTAGAAGGAGGGGAGTCAAAAACAAAAAACAAAAATCAAAAAATGCCCATAGGCGGGAAAGGGTTAACAGAGCAGAGGAGAAGATCAAGAAAAATGGTCAGCCCCATAATCAACTACAGAAAATAAAATAAAAAAAATTCTACCATTACAAAACAGACTAGAAAAAAAGTGATAGATTTCGATATCTGCCATATTTCTGCAAGTGTTGGCCAATGTACTATACATATCCTTTCTGTTTTTGCATTGGTCATGAGGGTATGAGGCCTGACTTACTGAGATAGTCATGTATCTATGACTTGAATCTAATTGATATTGATAGATCTTTTACTGACCAAGTCACTACCTTGGGGTTAGGCAAGAAAACATCTAGGTCTAGGTAGATGGTCAGGGCAGGAGGCCATAATTCAAGAGTCAGGAACAAGCAAGTGGTCAGGGCAGACAGCAAGGCTTCAGTGTTCAGATACAAGCCTAGGGTCAGGCACAGAGGAGGAGAACACTGCAGGAGAATGTAAGGGACTAACTGCCAGATTTGGAGTCGGGAAGGAATTTTTTCCCCTGAAATGGGGCAATTGGCACAAGCCTCATGGTTTTTTTTTTTTGCCTTTCCCTGGATCAACACTGTAGGGATTGTAGGGTTATAGGTTGGACTTGATGGACTGATGTCTTCATCCAACCTCATCTACTATGTAACTATGTAACAAGAAAGCGACCTCCGTGAAATTTCACACTCTTGCCACATCATACGAATATTTCGGAAGAAACAATCTTAGTGTCCTATGACTTCTTTTTGGAACGCTCAAGATCTTGGTGGATTTCAGGGTTTTGGGGTGAATTATATGAAATTATTTTAGACCATCTTTGGACTTCAGACAGAATTTCCTATTAGGTGAATTGTAGACAACAATTCTGTATTATTACGATATTGAGCGTATGGATGGATTATCATGAAGATCGTGTTTCGCTTGAGTCACGTTGTGAGGTTTCATAGTAAACACTTCTCTGGTTTTTCCAAGGAATGTGACGATATATTCTATTTTAGAATCAATGTATTCCAAGTAAAGTAAACACGTGATGTAAATATTTCTAATGACAGGATTCTCAGCAGCTCGTGAAATACCATTATTTATATCCGGGGCTGAGAACGATCTCCATTGTTTATTGTTTCTGCCATTAACGCCAATAACATAAATTCCATCTACAACTTGCCTTGTGTGGTCATGGAGAGTCCGTTACTGGGAGTCGGATGTGTCTATTCAGAATCTGCTCATTCCTTATCGAGATGAGATCTAACCAACCACCTCTCGCTCTACCAGTAATTATAGTCTTTAATGGAATAAAAAGTGAGGGGGAAATGCAAATACAGTGAGACCTGAGTCGTATTCTAGGGGTTGGTCTAGACAGAGACAGAACCTTAAACAGTTAAACCTTTTGACACCTTGTTTATCATTTTGAAGCCCATTGCCACACCTGCCTATGGCTGATTCCCTCTAATGTCACATGGTCCTATTTCTAAGTTCTTTAAGTGACTCTATGCAGGCAATATCAAAAGGGTAGCTGGAGAAACCCAATCATGTTTGGCCTCCAGAACATGTTTGACCTACTGGTTATTGTACCTGTACTTATGCTATATTTTGTGATGTACACTCACCGGCCACTTTATTAGGTACACCATGCTAGTAACGGGTTGGACCCCCTTTTGCCTTCAGAACTGCCTCAATTCTTCGTGGCATAGATACAACAAGGTGCTGGAAGCATTCCTCAGAGATTTTGGTCCATATTGACATGATGGCATCACACAGTTGCCGCAGATTTGTCGGCTGCACATCCATGATGCGAATCTCCCGTTCCACCACATCCCAAAGATGCTCTATTGGATTGAGATCTGGTGACTGTGGAGGCCATTGGAGTACAGTGAACTCATTGTCATGTTCAAGAAACCAGTCTGAGATGATTCCAGCTTTATGACATGGCATTGCATTATCCTGCTGAAAGTAGCCATCAGATGTTGGGTACATTGTGGTCATAAAGGGATGGACATGGTCAGCAACAATACTCAGGTAGGCTTTGGCGTTGCAACGATGCTCAATTGGTACCAAGGGGCCCAAAGAGTGCCAAGAAAATATTCCCCACACCATGACACCACCACCACCAGCCTGAACCGTTACCGATACAAGGCAGGATGGATCCATGCTTTCATGTTGTTGACGCCAAATTCTGACCCTACCATCCGAATGTCGCAGCAGAAATCGAGACTCATCAGACCAGGCAACGTTTTTCCAATCTTCAATTGTCCAATTTCGATGAGCTTGTGCAAATTGTAGCCTCAGTTTCCTGTTCTTAGCTGAAAGGAGTGGCACCCGGTGTGGTCTTCTGCTGCTGTAGCCCATCTGTAGCCTCAAAGTTCGACGTACTGTGCGGCGTTCAGAGATGCTCTTCTGGCTACCTTGGTTGTAACGGGTGGCTATTTGAGTCACTGTTGCCTTTCTATCAGCTCGAACCAGTCTGGCCATTCTCCTCTGACCTCTGGCATCAACAACGCATTTCCGCCCACAGAACTGCCGCTCACTGGATGTTTTTTCTTTTTCGGACCATTATCTGTAAACACTAGAGATGGTTGTGCGTGAAAATCCCAGTAGATCAGCAGTTTCTGAAATACTCAGACCAGCCCTTCTGGCACCAACAACCATGCCACGTTCAAAGGCACTCAAATCACCTTTCTTCCCCATACTGATGCTCGGTTTGAACTGCAGGAGATTGTCTTGACCATGTCTACATGCCTAAATGCACTGAGTAGCCGCCATGTGATTGGCTGATTAGAAATTAAGTGTTAACGAGCAGTTGGACAGGTGTACCTAATAAAGTGGCCGGTGAGTGTATATGTTCTCATTAATAGCTTGCTGCCTCTTGACTACACCATTTACATTTTGTTTTGAAGCCTGGTGCTCTTTGTATGATACCATGGACATTGTATGGTCTGAAGAGACCCCAGAGTATAATATTGTCACATTCACTTTGATATAACTTTGGCTGTATTTGCCTTAAAGTGCTAGAAATTTGATAGATAGGTTCCTAGGAGTCCTGACAGTATTCTACACTATGTTTTATAGATAGGTTCCTAGGATCCCTGACAGTGTTCTACACTATGTTTTATAGATAGGTTCCTAGGAGCCCTGACAGTGTTATACACTATGTTTTATAGATAGGTTCCTAGGAGCCCTGACAGTGTTATACACTATGTTTTATAGATAGGTTCCTAGGAGCCCTGCCAGTATTCTACACTATGTGTTATAGATAGGTTCCTAGGAGCCCTGACAGTGTACTACACTATGTTTTATAGATAGGTTCCTAGGAGCCCTGACAGTGTCATACACTATGTTTTATAGATAGGTTCCTAGGGGCCCTGACAGTGTTATACACTATGTTTTATAGATAGGTTCCTAGGGGCCCTGACAGTGTTCTACACTATGTGTTATAGATAGGTTCCTAGGAGCCCTGACAGTGTTCTACACTATGTTTTATAGATAAGTTCCTAGGAGTCCTGACAGTGTCATACACTATGTTTTATAGATAGGTTCCTAGGAGCCCTGACAGTGTTATACATCAATGAAAACCTAAAACTAAAGTCTCCTAAGCTCAATATCACACTCTTCATCACGTTATAGAGTGTTCCATGAAGTATGGGGCCATTGAAAGGTCCTTGCACCAAAGAACTACTTTAGCTGTCCTTGTGCTAGACCACAACAAGGGGACAAGGTAGTAAATAAATAAGTTTTTTGGGAGTTTATAAAATGTGAACTGAGTAACGGCTTTTAATCTTGGTTTCACTACTTTAATCTAAATGTACTCTGAATAAGTTAGGTGCTCCCTCTGCCTCCTGCCTGCCCACACTGAATGCAAAATTACGGGCGCAAAATAACGCGGCGTATACGCTCGTAACTCCCATTGAACTCAATGGGATCTTTTTAAGCGCGCAAACTGCTGACACGAGTAGACATGCCAGATCACGCTCCATTTTGTGAACGCACCCTAAGGTAGAGATACTGCAGCTTCATCTCCCCCTCCCCCTCCTTCTCTACTGGTATTGAAATTGTGAACTGAGCAATGATTTATAATTTTATTCTCTTAGTCTAAAATGATACTTTGTAGAGCGTTACTGTATACTCTGTGCAATTTAGCTGCTCTCTCTACCTCCAGCCTTTCCCCACTGAAACACTGAGGTACAAATACTGCAGCTGCGTATCCTCCTCCCCCTCTTTCTCCAATTGTATTTACTGTTTTGGATTAGACTATTTTTTGTGTGCATACTAGGGGGGTTAGTGCATGTAGACAAGTAAAAGGGATCCACTATAGATTATCCTACATATGTAATATCCCATAGCTGATTTATGCTACATTTAGATAGGCTACCTTCACAGATGTGGCCCAGAGTCTGTCCAAAATCACAGATGAACAAGTCCCGTAAGCACCCTGCTATTATAAAAGTGCATATGTTTTTGGAAAAATATTTAGTGAAAACCCAAATCTTGACATTGTTACCTTTCCATCCAGCCTCCAGTTCATTAAAAATCCATTAGCGAGTGTTTTAAATATATTCCCCTGAACAATGCTTCACCTTGGCTCATGGCATGGCGGATTGAGGCATAAAATGGAAAATGACAATTTTGCCAGCGTGAATCATTCATTTCAGATCTCCCACCCACTCAGTGAATTTTCCTATTCACAGTCCCTCGATGCTGAACAGCTTTTCAAGTCTTGGCTCTTTTTAATACCAGGTGCTTATTTTCTGCTGTTTCCGTATATCTGGAGCGCGCGATGCCAGTGTGATATATTATTCCAGCATAGAGCACTATTCTGTATGGTAGATATTGATGCTCAATTCTTAGCTGGACATCCAGAACCAAGTCCAAAGCTGCCACATCCTGCTGCACATCACTTCTTATATCTCTATGCAAAACACTAAAATAGAGAATTGCCCTGGTCCAGGTGGAATACACCCCCGAGTTCTGAGGGAATTAAGCATGGTCATAAATAGACCCTTGTATCTAATATTTAAGGGTTCAGTAATGACTGGGTCTGTTCCACAGGATTGGCGAATAGCAAATGTGGCGGCAATTTTCAAAAAGGGGTGTAAAAGTGAACCTGGAAACTATAGGCCAGTAAGTTTAACTTCTGTGGTGGGAAAGATATTTGAGGGCTTACTAAGAGATGCTATCCTGGAGTATCTCAATGTATCTGGACATGGGTAATGCAGTAGACGTGGTGTATCTGGACATGGGTAATGCAGTAGATGTGGTGTATCTGGACATGGGTAATGCAGTGGACGTGGTGTATCTGGACATGGGTAACGCAGTAGACGTGGTGTATTTTTTTTAGGCGCCGCCCCCTGAGTGGCTGGCTGCCTGATACAGTGCTCCAAGCTGGGAGCAAACTTTATCTTTCCTTTTTCATTCTTTTTCTCTGTATCTTCAAGAATCCTGTAACCAAGCAAACTAGCACTATGAATTAGCAACTATAAATCGAATGGAAGATCCTGTGGAGTATTTTGTTCCTTTTGTTTCTATTGTTAAGCATGGACAATGACTCAAGACCTGGAGTTGCACATGTGCCTGTTACCATCCCCCACCAGGAGCTAAGGACAGCATGGACAGCATGTGGCATGGGGGAGAAACCTACATGGAAGTGTGGACTTCTTCTTTTCAAGGAGGTGATTTTTTGGAGTCTATTGCTGATGTGTTAAGATGTTACAGCTGACTGGTATTTCTTTCTTTTACTGTGGACATGTGGTACTCTGTTACAACCTGGGAACCTACCATCACCCACCTACCCCAGGAGTTATGGAAGCTTGGCAAGAGAGCAGCACCCTGTCTACCTGGATGGCTTCAGACCTCTCTGGGCAGTAGAACACAGTGGTAAGAAGAAAGGAAGAGGAGGAGGAGGGCTTGTGATGAAGGATATTTGGGGCATTTTTTTGTGGTTAATGGACAATAGTGCTGATGCAAGATACCGAACTATCAGCTGTGAGCAGGAGATCTCACCACCTACCAAAGGAACTGCCACATGTTATCATGATAGCTGCATATGCCCCCCACCTCTGCAAAAAACGTTTTTGGTTTTTTTTGCCTGTTATATCTACATGCTGCGACCCCCCTCCTCATGTCCTCCAACCACATTCGGCTGTATTATTAACATCACTTCACACAGAGAACTAAATGATCCTGCAGTGTGTCTGTGTTTCTTTCTTTTTAGTTTCTATGATTCCTAGGATTTCTCTATCTGCCATGAGCTTGTATGTGTTTTTCTCTCTTGTTATATACTACTGTACCATCTATGAAACTGCATCACTGAAATTTCTCCATTGTGGGACTATTAAAGGATTATCTTATCTTATCTTATCTGGACATGGGTAATGCAGTAGATGTGGTGCATCTGGACATGGTTAATGCAGTAGACGTGGTGTAATTAGACATGGGTGATACAGTAGACGTGGTGTAATTGGACATGGGTAATGCAGTGGATGTGGTGTATCTGGACATGGGTAATGCAGTAGATGTGGTGTATCTGAACTTTTCAAAGGCTCTTGATACTGTTCCACATAAAAGGTTGGTATGCAAAATGAGAATGTTGGGACTGGGGGAAAATATGTGCATTGGGGTTCGCAACTGGCTCACTGATAGGAAACAGAGGGTACTTGTTAATGAGCCTTTGGCTCATTACTAGTCCAGAAAAAGCTGCAGATCCTTCACTTCAGGGCAGATCCTGGGAATGAGAGGTGGCGGCTGGGTCTGTCCTATAACCCTGAGTCCGGTGAGACATTATCGTGTGGTTGGAAGTAAGTCACACTTATAGTTAGGTTATCATTTCTGTTTAGTTGCTCAGACAAGCAGGATTTTCATTTTGTTTTTTGCCTGAACTTAAGGCTGTATTTTGTTTTGCTCATTTTGTGCCTGAAGTCGAGGTTTATTTATTTTCCTGTTTTTTTCTAAATAAACCAGTTTACTGCACATTTTGTGTCCCTGTCTCTGACTGTTTGGGTCCGCACCACTGCTTCTACCAAGCTAAGCTCCCCACACAGGTTAAAACATAAAAAAAACTATATAAATTTATTATCCCTGTAGTCATACCGACCCAGAGAATAGAGATGATATTTTATTTTGTCTGAACACTGAATGAAGTAAAAACAAAGCCCATAAGAAAGTCAGACAAATGCCGTTTTTCTCCAATTCCACCCCATTCTGATTTTTAAAAAAATAACCATAAATAAAGTATGTATCCCGCGTTCAAATAGGCATGAACGACAAGCATAAAAAAAAAATTCCCATGCTGTGAACACTCTTAGTAACACTTGTGTATGATGATTGCTGGTAACCTTGATTTATTATATGGCACATGGGTGCATGACTCGTCCCAAGACAGATTTCTGTACCGAGTCATGCACTTGTGTGTCCACCACATGACCAGGACCGGGTAATTCTCACTAGAGGTAAGAAGAGTCTTACTGTATACCCTTATAAATAGGGTTGAGTGATCGTGTTTGGAAAAAATCGGATTCTGATTGGCAATCGAGAAAAATTCACAATCATGATCGGAATCCTGAACACAATCTTTTTAGGTGGGATCGAGATCGGTACTATTTCCCACAATGCTTTGCTTAGCCTTCACACTGAGTATATAGTGTATATTCAGTGTGAAGGCTCCGCTGCGGATCCATAGGAATGAATGGAAGCAGCCAGCACACAGCCTTAACCCTCTGCGCGCCGGCTGCCTCCATTCATTCTAATGGGAGACTAAACTAACATCTCTAGTAGCTACTTACCTGCAGAGATGGCTGCTCCGGTGTTCTTCTTCACCTCACTGGCCCTCCATGCTGCTCTTCTCGCCTCGCTGCCCCGCCTCCCAGGTTAGTGTTTAAAGAGCTAGGAAGGCGGGGCTTGTGGCTTAGGAGAGTGTGAGCGGGTACAGGGCGGGGAGACATGACGTCTCCCCTCCCAGTACCCGCCGACACTCTCCTAACTTGGGAGACAGGGGGCAGTGAGGCAAGAAGAGCAGCGTGGAGCGGCAGCGAGGCAAAGAAGAACACCGGAGCAGCCATCTCTGCAGGTAAGTGGACACCAGGGGGGACTAAGTAGGCAGAGGATTAAAAAAAAATCCTCTGGCTACTTAGTGATTCACTGCACAGGGTGGATTCTAACAATTAAAGCGTTCAATTGTTAGATTCCATGCTGTATAGTGAATAGGATTGCTTTTAAAATCCGATCTCCGATTAATAAAAAAATCCCATTGACTTGCATTGGGATCGGAATTGGGATCGAGATCGGGTTCGAATGAAAAATGATCGGAAATCGGATTTTAAAATCGATCCTGAAAAGTCAAGATCGGCTCAACCCTACTTATAAACAATAAGTCCTTAAAATAAAAATCTCCTCTTTAAGAAATGATCTGATGTAAAATTCTGTAAAATTATCCCTTGGCTGCATTTCCCGACATTGGAAGGATTGCCAATGGGAACTCATTAACTGGTACAAGAGAATGTAATAAAGTTGAATTCCATCCAATACTTCCCTGTAGTAAGTCATATCAAGGATTAGTCTTCATGGTCCTCGACGTAATGAATTTATGTAAGAAGATCGGGTTCTAATAAATATGTTCTTATGAAAAATATCCCATAGAGCTCATTATTTCTTATACATCGCTGTTTAAAGGGCATCTTATTAGTGATATAAGGAGTACGATGCTAGTGAGCCTCGGAGAGATCCGGCACGAGGTCACCATGGCAAAGAGGAATGATGAGAGCCCAACTATCTCCATGAATCGTGGGAACCTATACAAGGCTCCCTCACCACAATGACCTTCACATTAGCAAAGAAGGATCAGTAAGAACCAGACTGTCCAGTTATGAGGAGGGTAAAGGTTCTTGAGGGAAATTGCTTCTCCTTGAGGAGATCTACCTGGTGTAGAGAATCTTAGGCCCTATTCACGTCTATGTTCGGGGAGTCCACTTGAGCACCCCCCAAACAGAAACCTATACGCATTAAAAATCAGTTACTTGGGAAACCAGCAGACCCCATAGACTATAATGGGGTCCGTGTGGATTTCTCTCGGTTTCCACACGAAATATGCAGAGAGAAGAGTCCTGCAAGCAGCAGTTTTCTATCTACATGATTCGTGCAGACGCCGAGAGGAAACCACACGGACCATGTGGATCCTTAGGTAACCGCTTTTTTAATGCGTATTGGTAACGGAAACCCAAATGCAGATGAGAACCGGGCCTTAGACTGGGTTCACATCTGAAGATTTTCTCTTTGTTGTTTTCAGTTTTGAAACAGCGGACATCCGACAGACTCCATTTATTGGTGATGGGTTCCATCACTGTTCATGTGTATCCGCTGTTTTTGTGCTGACTCTTTTGCTCAGGTCCCCTGGTGGACCAGAACAATGGACCTAGTATAACAAGACATGCTTCCTGGGAAAATGTCTAGGTAGCTATGCTATCCTGTAAATCAATGGCATATGGTATGTCCACCTCCTTTACCGCTCTTAGTTTCCCATTTAGACTGGATTCGAGAGCACTTTTGCCATAAAGGATGTGGTGAGGTAAAACTAAAAGTAACGTGATACTCACCTACTCCTGATTCTCCGTTCAGTATTCACTGCTTCTAGTCTATCCGATGCATACACCGAACTTTCTAAGGATCTTTTTACTCCTAGGCCAGTGACAGTGACAAGAGGACATCCACTACGTCTGGAGGAGAGAAGGTTTCACCAGAAACATAGAAGGGGATTCTTCACAGTAAGAACAGCGAGGCTCTGGAAGTCTCTGCCCCAGGAAGTGGTGATGGCGGATTCACTGAACAAGTTCAAAGAGGGCCTGGATGCCTTTCTTGAAAAGAACAATATTACGGGTTATGGACTCTAGATTTTAAGGAGACGTTGATCCAGGGTTTTTATACTGACTGCCAGATTTGGAGTCGGGAAGGAATTTTTTCCCCTGAGATGGGACAATTGGCATGAGCCTCATGAGGTTTTTTGCCTTCCTCTGGATCAACACTGTAGGGACTGTAGGGTTATAGGTTGGACTTCATGGACTGATGTCTTCATCCATCCTCATCTACTATGTAACTATGTAACCAGCTGGGAAGTAAGTGGAGAAGATCAGGTGACCACTGAGTCCAGGGCCGCCATCAGGAATTTTGGGGCCCCATACAGCCTAAGTGTCTGCCCCCCCCTCACGCCGCCATTTTAAAACTACTTTATTTTGCGTCATACCAATTCTGTATTACATTTCCTTTTATTTAGCAGCTTTACAAGGCTTAATCAGATTCTATTTGCAGGTACAATCTGCTACGTGTGACAGCGCCTATAGAGAGCCAACACCATTTATAAGAGCCCTCCTAATAAATCCTCAGGGCTTATTCACATTGCGTTTTTGGCCTCCCTTGCTGGGATACGTTGGTAACCAGTCAGATTCAGCTGTCAACTTATCCCTGCACGAAGAACTGGCCATTAAAAAAAGGGGGGCCTGCAGTTCTCCGTGCAGGGATAAGTGGGTAGCTGATTGTGACTGGTTACCAACGTATCCCGGCAAGGGAGGCCAAAAACGCAATGTGAACACTCCTTTAAAGTAAAAGTCCCACCCCCAAACAGGCTGCTATGCTAGTAGCATAGCCGCCTACATCATTATTAATTAATTGCGCGCCGCGGCAAATTTAGCCCCACCCACTGTTATGTTGACTCCACCCATTCTCATTAATTTTTCATGTGCCTGCACACAGTATAATCCTCCTACAGTCACCTGTAAATTATATGCCCCCCCTCCATCTCTCCCCTAGTTTCATATACACACTTCCTCTGCCCCCAGTTTCATGTCTCCCACCCAATCTCTGCCCCCAGATTCATGTCCGCCCATCCATCTCTGCCCCCAGTTTCATGTCCCCCCCTCCATCTCTGCGCCCAGTTTCATGTCCCCTCCATCTCTGTCCTGTTTCATGCCCTCCATCTCTGCCCCCATATTCATGTCCCCTCCATCTCTGCCCCCATACTCATGTCCCCTCCATCTCTGCCCCCATATTCATGTCCCCTCCATCTCTGCTCCCATATTCATGTCCCTCCATCTCTGCCCCCATTGTCATGCCGTCCTCTCCATCTCTGCCCCCATATTCATGTCCCCTCCATCTCTGCCCCCATTGTCATGCCGTCCTCTCCATCTCTGCCCCCAGTGTCATGTCGTCCTCTCCATCTCTGCCCCCAGTGTCATGCCGTCCTCTCTCTGCCCCCAGTTTCACGTTCCACATTACACTGACTGACTTACCTTCTCCTTCGTTCCCTCGCAGCTCTCTGCGCGCCTCTCTCTCACTGGCGCACAGTTATAGACGCGATGTGACGTCATCACATCGCGTCTACAAGCCAGTAGCGGAGGCGGCGAAGCGAGGAGCTGACACAGGTCAGCTCCTCGCTTCAGCCGCATATGTGACAGCGAGAGAGGCGCACAGCGGCGAAGCAAGGAGCTGACCTGTGTCAGCTCCTCGCTCCGCCGCCGGCTACTGGCTTGTAGATGCGATGGCTGAAGCGAGGAGCTGACCTGTGTCAGCTCCTCGCTTCGCTGCTGCCGCCGGCAACCGTAGACGCGATGTGATCACATCGCGTCTACAAGCCAGTAGCTGCGGCGAAGCGAGGAGCTGACACATGTCAGCTCCTCGTTTCAGCCGCATATGTGTCAGAAAGAGAGGCACGCAGCGGCGAAGCGAGGAGCTGACCTGTGTCCGCTCCTTGCTTCAGCCGTGTATGTCTTCAACTCAGATCTGCGTCCTCTGGATGCAGGTCTGAGTTGAAATAGGACATACACAATGACTGCTACAGGCGCCAGGGGGCCAGCACACGCGTAGCGGGCCAAAACCGGGCCCCCCCCCATTTTTCAATTTGGCCGGGCCCCTGACGCCAGTACCAGTAGTACTGCCCTATCGGCGGCCCTGACTGCGTCCAATAACTAGCCTCAGCAGTCAACTGATGGGGCCAGTGATGTATACATATACTGCTGAGGACAGTGATTGACCACAGTAGTCATTTGGGTTTCTCCTCCACTAGCCCAGCCAATATCGCTACTGTATGGATCCAAAGCACAAATGGATGATCAAGGGCAGGTGAGTGCTCTATTTTTTATTTTTACCTCATACCTTGCCATTCCTGGGTCTTCCACTAATCCTGGAAAGTCCTTTTAATGGATGGTAAGAACCTCCACAGACAATGTTACCAGAAATCATGAAAATGGTAAAGGATTACCCGTAGGGTTGAGCGATTGTGTTCAGAAAAGATCAGATTCGGATCGGTGATCGAGAAAATTTCACGATCGCGATCGGAATTCTGAACACGATCTTTTTATGTGGGATCGAGATCGGTGATCTTTTCCCACAATGCTTTGCTTAGCCTTCACACTGAGTATACGCTGTATACTCAGTGTGAAGGCTCTGCTGCAGTTCCATAAGAATGAATAGAAGCAGCCGGCACACAGCCTTAACCCCCTGTGCGCCGGCTGCCTCCATTCATTCGAATGGGAGGCTAAACTAAACATCTCTAGCAGCTACTTACCTCTAGAGATGGTTGCTCCGGTGCCCTCCTTCTTGTCCTCGATGCCGCTCCATGCTGCAGTCTTGTTGCCTCACTGCCCCGCCTCCCAGGTTAGTGTTTAAAGCGCTAGGTAGGCGGGGCTTGTGGCTTAGGAGAGTGTGGGCGGGTACAGGGCGGGGAGACGTGACGTCTCCCCTCCCAGTACCCGCCCACACTCTCCTAACCTGCCCACACTCTCCTAACCTGGCAGGGAGGGGGCAGCGAAGGGAGAAGACTGCAGCGTGGAGCGGCAGTGAGGACAAGAAGAAGGAAGGCACCAGGCACCGGAGCAGCCATCTCTGGAGGTAAGTGGACACCAGGGGGGACTAAGTAGCCAGAGGATTAAAAAAAAAAATCCTCTGGCTACTTTAGTGATTCACTACACAGCGTGGATTCTAACAATTGTTAGATTCCATGCTGTAAAGTGAATAGGATTGCTTTTAAAATCCGATCTCTGATTAATAAAAAAATCCCATTGACTTGCATTGGGATCGGAATTGGGATCGAGATCGGGTTCGAATGAAAAATGATCGGAAATCGGATTTTAAAATCGATCCTGCAAAGTCAAGATTGGCTCAACCCTAATTACCAGGCCTTCCTGTTTGGGGTGCTATGGAGGTGCCAAGCAGCTCCTACAAAAGTCTTATTTTTATCATTTTCCTCTTTGTAATTTTTGGTTCTTCAATTGTTAAAAACATTTTGATGGAAAATAGTTGCCTATCGGACAGGACTTAGTCACTGCGAATAGATACAAGGGTCATAAGACATATCTGATACTCCGTGATATCTTCAAACGACAGACAATCCGATGATGTAAAAGGCGCTGCGGTAATGGCTTGCGAGGCTTCTTGTGTCAGGCTTGGCTTCTAATGATTTCCAAGAATCGAAATGAATCATTCACTTGTTTTGGAAGGCGAGAAAAACAGGAACAAAATGTGTTTTCATGGTGACAGTACAAGGAAATTATACCGTAATTAAAAAAGATTTCAAGAAAGCAGGAGCCGTGTCTTAGCCTCAGGTACACCGACAAGTCCGACGTTCTTACTTACCACTTTTAATAGACAAAACACTTAAGAATATATCAAGGTAGTTATTTTCTTCGAGGTTTCATTATGGTTCTTTATTGCTTTGATGTCAGTACAAAGACTGAACCTAACCCTCTCCGCAGCAGTCAGGTAGTAGAAGAGAGGAGCCAAAGTAGATAAAATTCTCGTAATGGATTGTATTGCTATAGCGCGATGCTCGAACTTTGCACCTGGGCCGTCTGCCTGGATCCTTGGTCTCCTGGTTCCAGCACTAACTGTATACAACAGAATCTGTGCCCGCCCCCAGTTAGTGCTTCATGGTGTGTCATGTAAAATACCAGTCAGAAGCTTGGAGGCACCTTTTCATCCTTACATCATTACAGCTTGCCATTCTATCGGTCAGCTTTAAGAGGTTGTCACCTGGAATGGTTTTCGAGTGTAAGTCTACCTTGTCACAAGTCAATTTTTGGAATTTCTTGCTTTCATAATTTCTTTGAGATCATCAGTTGTGTTGTATAAGAGTAGGATTAGCCCACCCCCT
The DNA here is from genome assembly GCF_031893055.1 of Leptodactylus fuscus. Classification (NCBI taxonomy): domain Eukaryota; kingdom Metazoa; phylum Chordata; class Amphibia; order Anura; family Leptodactylidae; genus Leptodactylus; species Leptodactylus fuscus. The sequence continues at coordinate 353,148,370 of NC_134265.1, forward strand.
GTTAGTGCTGAATGGTGCCTAAAGTTGGATGCACATTTTCATTTCATAGTGTTTCTTATGTATTTTCTATTCTCTACCATATAGATTATTATTTGAATCAGAAATGCTATGCAAAGGAAAATATATGGAATGAAGTGGCAAACAAGAATATGTTTCATATGTTAGATTATTGACAGCATTAAACACTGTTGACATTCTATCAGTCTGATTCGAGAAGTTGTCACCTGGAATGGTTTTCAAGTTACAAGTATGCCGTATCAAGATGTAATTTGTGGAATTTGTTGCCTCCATCCATTGTGTTGTGCAGGAGTAGGATTGGTTAGTTCTATATAGTGTATAATCCTATTCAACTAATGTACAAATTCCCATTATGACAAGAACCACTCAAGTAGGTAAAGAAATGACAGCCCATCAATAGCACATGAAGATTAGTCAAACTAGAAAGTTTCAGGAATTTTGAAGATGTCCTCAAGTGCAGTCATGAAAACCATCTAACACTATGAGGAAGCTGCGTGTCATGAGGACCCACCCAAGGAAAGGGGCCAAGAGTTACCTGAGCTACAGGGGGAAGTGGATTAGAGTTTCCAGACTCAGAAACTCACCCTGAGGTATGGGGGAGGAGATGTGATAGAACAGTAAAATATTCGATATTCAATATTGGTTTTGAATAGCTGCTCAATATTTGACTATGCGACCGAATATCGAACCCCATTATAGTCTATGAGGAAAACATGCTTGTTTCAGGGGAAACCACAATTTGACTCAGGAGAGTCACCAAGTCCACTATGACACCCCAAGAAATGATGCCAATACCCTGGAATGCAACTGGGACAGCAGGGGAAGCATGTCTGGGGGCATCTAACACACCAAAGACCCTCTATTTACCCAAACATCACAGCCTAACAACTACACACTTTTCAAACTCAATAGAACCTCTATGGAAATTGGAAAAATACCTGGAAACCTCCTTTCCTCCCCAATTGTATGGACAGAAACACAAATTTAAAGTAAAGAAACATTAACAACCACTCCTTTAAATCACGTTCCCCATGACACCACAGATGGAATAGTAAATGGGAAATCCAACAGCCCATACCCTTAACTGTCATTGTGTGTGTGTGTGATGTGGTGAGACCTCCAAAAATTACTTTTCTGGCCCTTCACATGAGCCCTTCCAAATTAAGTTAGGCTAAGTTCACACAGAGTTTTTTAGTCAGGGTTTTGGCAGAAATCCGCTTCCAAACCCTGAACCAAAAAAGAGTCTTTTCACTAGCGATTTTTTTCCAATACTGACAAAAAAGAAGCGAGATTTTCATTCTTTTTTGAGCCTGAGCGTTTTCCTGTTCTTTGGTCAGAAACCTGAAATGGAACCCGAAGCGTTTTTGGAAAAAATTTGATCAGGAAATGCCAGGTTTTTTTTTTTTAAAATATCATTCATGACCACATCCCAAGAGGAAACGGATCAGGAAACTCCTCGAAAAACGCTTCAAAAAACGCTTTAGGAAACGCTTCAAATGGCAAAAAAACGCCTCAGAAAACTCTCACGCGTTTTCCAGTCCGGTTTTGACAATGGCAAAACTCTGACCAAAAAACTCAGTGTGAACTTACCCTTAGAGGCCCTTAAGCTGAGCTACCAGCAGAGTTTTTGGCCCTTGGGGTGAGTCGAGCCTTTAACCAGCAGAGTTTTAGTTTTTGGCCCTTGGTGTAACCCCTAAAAAATTAGATTTCAGGCCCTTGGGGGGAGCCCTAAAACATTAATGGGTTTTTTAAACTATTTATTTACGGTGAAGGTGGTGGTGTTGGAGGAGGAGGAGGAACTTGTGTGCTTGCACAGACGCATGGAACTGTGTCTCGTCAGTACTGTAGCCGGGACATGTTGGTTGGGGGTCCACAATACCTGTTATGCACCCTGGTGTAGGTTCCGGGTGCTCGGGCCTCGTCAGCACTACACCCTGCACCCCGCTTGATGTTGTGGCACTGCTGGCTGCCCCTCTCCAGTATCTAATTGGAGTCGAGCTACTGCAGCCTGGAACCCCACCTGGATTTCCTCGTCCTCGCCCCCTTGTGCTACTGACGAGGGGCACTGCTGGCAGCCCCTCTCCTGTACCTGGACTGTGGACTGGATTTCCACGTCCACGTGCCCGCCCCTTCATGCTATTCTGACGCACCATTGGCAGGTTGCGTGTATATACTGGAGGTGTATATACACTGTTCCTGCAGTGTTGCTCTGATAAGAGCTGTTTGTTTTTCACTTTTCCTGCCTAGCAGAAGCTAAACTCTCTCTCTCACTCTGCTCACGATGTCTCTCCCTGTCTCACCAAACCGCATCTGAGACGAATACGGCTGACACTATTCTTATAAATCCGAGGTCACCTGATTTCGCCAACCAATGACTTTTCCCTTATTTTCTTCAATGCCTACATTTTCCTCTTTCCTGTCCCGCCTCTCCTGCACAGTTATTGGTGCAAAAAGAGCATCAGGAAAGGTGGGAGGGGATACAAATTTTTACTGCATTTATCGAGTGGTATTCGATTGAAATCGAATATGTCGAATACCTTAAAATTCGATCGAATATCTACTTGATCGAACGGTATTCGCTCATCTCTAGTAATTGGAGCTAGCAGTCTATGACCATTCATATTCTTACTATTCTACTCAGGGGTGAGCCTGCTCCTTTCGCCGCCTGAGGCTAACTGCAGAAAGCCGCCCCCCCCTGCCGGGAGGAGGGGGCGGATCGGGGGCGTGGCTGGGCGGATCGGGGCGTGGCTGTGCGGATCGGGGGCGTGGCCGAGTGAAGGGGGTGGGGCTTAGCCCCGTTCGCCGGCAGAGAATAGGCCCGGAGACTGCCTGCTCTCTGCCTGAGCGTGAGGGGAGGCTGCCGAAGCAGCGCTGCTCCAGTGGCCTCCCCAAACCACCGCTCCGTGATAAGCCAGTCCAGGACAGCTTGTCCTGGACTGGCTTAGGTTAGCAAAAAATGCCGCCCTCCCTGAGGCCCTGGCATAGTGCCGCCTGAAGCGCTCGCTTCAGGTCGCCTCATGGGAGGTGCGGCACTGATTCTACTCCATATGTTGGAGAATCACAAAGTGAACTTCAGGCTTCCGTCAGAAATCACCCTGTAAATCCACTATTTGCGTAAGAACAGTCTCCCAAATCTACAAGTTTTGCTACCTTATATGTATGGGACCCTCCTATTGACAGATTGTCTTGACAGCAAATGATTGGACATGTTGAATTGCATCCCTCAATCTTCTTGTTCTCCTGGAATACAAGTGGCTTTTACGAGAGTTCACAACACATGCAAGCTCAGTTAAAGTGAGCATGCATGTGTATGAGAGAGTCGTAAGGAACAGCTGTCACTCGGTACACGAAGGTCAAGAGCCTATAGATAAGACAACACTGGGGCATGGTTGTCCTTGAACATCTCTTCAAGACGGATGGAAGAATCAGATACAGTAAAACAATAAATCCCAATAAACATTGTATTCACCCACTAATCAGCAATATCCCCAAGTCAATATCACGTTACTCTATGTCGCCATATAGAAAATATATCAAAAAGAAACCTGTGGCCGAAACGTAATGAACCGTAACTTTTATCTGTAAATAGGTTCCCGGTTCCTTTCCGAGCAGACTCTACGCTATAAATGAATTCATTCTGCTGCCTCCTGAGTACACCGAGCCCTTGAAAACACCTTAATGAGCCATAAAGGTCAATGCGGGACGTCCATATTCCAGAGATGTTCACAGTAATACAGTTCTCTGAAACCGCGGCGTGCCAGGGAGCGGTGATAAAAATAATTACCATCTTGTCGGTTTTGCTTTCGGAACATTGTGCATCAGTTCAGTTTATTACAGCAATTAAACAAATAGGTGTATACACTCCGAGGGTAGCGATATAGTAAACCGCAGAGTAAAAGAGTAGTTTAGGAAGCCCTGTTCTATACCCTACTATTACCTAATAGAGGGAGGTCTCCGGCTCATGACCTTCATCTCCGATGGGCCGTTTCTATCTTGTATTACACAGGGGTTATGCTACAAAAATGATCCCATATCCTTAAGATACAGAGTAAATTGCAAAATAGTTGGGGTCTGACCACTAGGAAAGAGGATAAAAAATTCTCATGGTATAACTTGAATGGACACGATGTAATGTTTCATTTTCACCTGTGGTGGCGCTGCAGGGAATTCAAGCACTTATTCTCAGGACTTGTCACAGATAAAGCTGCGCGCTAGGGATGACCCTTCTAACTAGAGACGGGTGAACCTCACGAGATTGACCGGAAATGCCAGTATTGTACTCCGGGGTCTCTCGTCAGACCCCAGAGAATAAGAAATGGAGGCCTTGGCCCTGGAGGTTTGGCAATATGATAAGCAAAGTCTCAAAAATAGGGCAAATATCAATCCATCATCAAAAGTTCTGTGCTATAAAAACAAATCTACCCCATAAATATACATAATCGTTATGAATATAGTTATAAATGTAGTTATACTCAGCTATACCTGTCCTGAGTTCACTTGTAGCATCAGTGAATCCTTCGGCATCCTCTTCTGGCCTCTTTTGGCCTCCTCCAGCCTCTTCTAGCCTCTTCTGGCCTCCTCCGGCCTTTTCTAGCCTCTTCTGGCCTCCTCCGGCCTCTTCTGGCCTCCTCTGGCCTCTTCTAGTTTCTTCTGGGCTCCTCTGGCCTCTTCTAGCCTCTTCTGGCCTCCTCCGGCCTCTTTTGGCCTCCTCCGGCCTCTTCTAGTTTCTTCTGGGCTCCTCTGGTCTCTTCTAGCCTCCTCTGGCCTCTTCTGGCCTCCTCCAGCCTCTTTTGGCCTCCTCCGGCCTCTTCTAGCCTCTTCTGTTCTCCTCCAGCCTCTTCTAGCCTCTTCTGGCCTCCTCCGGCTTCCTCAATAATGATACATTCATCACTAATGTCTGTGTTTGGGGCTCAGTGGGGCACGCTCACGTTACGACACTTGTCATTTAGATGGTGACAAACTCCAAAAAGTTTCGGGTTTGGGCCAAGCACAAAACTTTGGGAAAATTCAGGTCGAATCTGATTGAATCTGAAATGGTTGACAATTTGGACATTTCTGAATATGTAACTAAATACTCTATAGGGTGAATTTTTTAAGACTGGCATCGCCTACATCAGTTTCAATCAAGAGTCTCTGGCCTCTTGTCTGTAGCCTCTTGTCTCTGGCCTCTTGTCTCTGGCCTCTTGTCTGTAGCCTCTTGTCTCTGGCCTCTTGTCTGTAGCCTCTTGTCTCTGGCCTCTTGTCTCTGGCCTCTTGTCTGTAGCCTCTTGTCTCTGGCCTCTTGTCTCTGGCCTCTTGTCTCTAGCCTCTTGTCTCTGGTGTCTTGTCTCTAGCCTCTTGTCTGTAGCCTCTTGTCTCTAGCCTCTTGTCTCTGGTGTCTTGTCTCTAGCCTCTTGTCTGTAGCCTCTTGTCTCTGGCCTCTTGTCTCTGGCCTCTTGTCTCTGGCCTCTTGTCTGTAGCCTCTTGTCTCTGGCCTCTTGTCTCTGGCCTCTTGTCTCTAGCCTCTTGTCTCTGGCCTCTTGTCTCTGGCCTCTTGTCTCTGGCCTCTTGTCTCTAGCCTCTTGTCTCTGGCCTCTTGTCTCTAGCCTCTTGTCTGTAGCCTCTTGTCTCTGGCCTCTTGTCTCTGGCCTCTTGTCTCTGGCCTCTTGTCTGTAGCCTCTTGTCTCTGGCCTCTTGTCTCTGGCCTCTTGTCTCTAGCCTCTTGTCTCTGGCCTCTTGTCTCTGGCCTCTTGTCTGTAGCCTCTTGTCTCTAGCCTCTTGTCTGTAGCCTCTTGTCTCTGGCCTCTTGTCTCTGGCCTCTTGTCTGTAGCCTCTTGTCTCTGGCCTCTTGTCTCTGGCCTCTTGTCTGTAGCCTCTTGTCTCTGGCCTCTTGTCTGTAGCCTCTTGTCTCTGGCCTCTTGTCTCTGGCCTCTTGTCTGTAGCCTCTTGTCTCTGGCCTCTTGTCTGTAGCCTCTTGTCTCTGGCCTCTTGTCTCTGGCCTCTTGTCTGTAGCCTCTTGTCTCTGGCCTCTTGTCTCTGGCCTCTTGTCTGTAGCCTCTTGTCTCTGGCCTCTTGTCTCTGGCCTCTTGTCTCTGGCCTCTAGTCTCTGGCCTCTCGTCTCTGGCCTATTGTCTCTAGCCTCTGGCATCTTGAGGGTCCCAAATACCAGATTTGAGGGGCTGACCACAGATTTCAGCTATTACTCAAGCAGATTTTCTGCATCCCAGTTTGCCTTGCTCTTTGCCCTGTTCCACCCAGTGTCTTAAAAAGTAACACTCACCAGAACCCAACATACGAGCCCACCGCCTCAAATAGAGAGGTAAGGGTTACTTCATTTAAAGAGTATTTTCCCCTTGTGAGTCGCTGCTCCTGCACTCGAGTTTGTACTTATTTAGGGATCCCTATTGGAAGTGTATTTATTTGGGGGCTGGTTTGGGGTCTATATTGATCTAGGGGACCTGGGACTATTTCTAGGAGGTATGATCTGGGGCTGTGTTTATTCAGATATCTATATTGGCCTATAGTGTCAGATCTGATGCCTGTATTCTATTACATCTCGTATTTATTAAAGGGTCTGGCATGGGCCGATATTTATTTTGGAGGATGGTTTGGGGTCTGAAGTTATCTAGAGGGTCTGATCTGGGGTCTGTGATCTGTATTTGATTAGGAGGTCTGGGATCTGTATTTATTTAATGCTTGGTTCACATCTGCACTTGTATTCCATCCAGGGGAGTCCGCATGGGGACGCAATTGCAAGCGGTGTGCAATGAAAGCACACGGATCCCATAGACTATATTGGGGTCCATGTGCTTGCCGCACGCTGCCTGCATGAATCATGCGGACAGGAACATGGATTGTGAACTACTTTCCTGTCCGCATGTTCCGTGCTGAGATCTGGCAGCAAGCACATGGACCCCATTATAGTCTATGGGGTCCATGTGCTTTCACTGGCACACCGCTTGCAGTTGCGTTCACTATTCCGTTCGGGTGGGGTGGGGGGTCCTCATGCGGACTCCCCTGGATGAAATGCCAACACAGATGTGTACGAGGCCTAAGGGTCTGTGTTTATTTACTGGTCTGGTCTGAGTTGGCATGCACGGGGTATGGTATTTATATGTCTGGTCTTGGTTGGTATTTAGTCTGGGGTCTGTCTTTATCTAGGGGGTCAGATCTGTTTTTTTTTTTCATTTATTTAGGGGTCTGGAACAATATTTATTCTTGGGTCTGGTTTGAGGTTTGCATTTATTTATAGGTCTGGTTTGATATTATTTAGGGGTCTGTATGGGGGTATGAGCAGATTTAGGGATCTGGCCTGGGATCACTATTCCGTTCCGGTCTACTCTGTAGAGTCTATCATATAGGTAATAACTCCGCCACCAGCAGCGAGTCTTTTTATTCCAATTTTTTAAATGAAGCATACATTTGCTGTAATTTTTGAGAACTCTCCGGCCGCGACAGCCAGTAGATACTTAGAACAATTCTTAATTTAGGCGGACAACAGCAAGGAGGGAAAATAATTAAACCCCAATCTTCATCAAGCTCTGAGTCAGCCTGCGTTACATTTCCACAGCTCCGCGTCTGACTTAATTGAATTGTGTTGACAAGCGGCTTCCTACGGTTTTCCTCTCCTCCCGACTCCGGGGCTTCTAAGCCACGAGCCAGTTTTATAAGGATCAATATCAGCGCAATTATTTGGTGACCCCATAGAAGACGTTCTGTCGGCCATTACTCTACTATTAGCAAAGTGTTTAGGGGCTGGTGAAGATTAACCCTGTTTAACCCACAAAATAAAGAGCCTCGGAGGGTGGTCCCGGGCTCATGTTTATAGCCGGCGGCCAAGAGTTTGTGTTGATCGTCAGGTTGGAGTAATTCCAAAAAGTGTTAGGCATCATGACATTTTGGATTTTGAGCTGTATTTTTAACTGTAATGTACTGACTTGTGCCAATGCATGATTATATACTGTATATACAGACAGTATATACGCTTGTAGTGCGGGCATGCGCAGTCGGCGCTGTCCAGGCCCGATGCCTGGCAGAGTGAATTCAGAGCCGGAAGATGCCGCGGGGACGCTGCACGGAGAAGACTGCTCGGAGGATCCAGCCCGACCCTCACTCGTGGACTTGGTAAGTATAATTTGATCGAACGTTGCCTACCCCTGAAACGAGCATTTTCCCCCCATAGACTATAATAGGGTTCGATATTCGATTCGAGTCGTCGAATATTGAGGGGCTACTCGAAACGAATATCGAACCTCGAACATTTTACTGTTCGCTCATCTCTAGCAGACACAAGATAGGTAAAGCAGCATTGACAATGGTGGTCACACTGGACGTCCAACCTGTGTTTGTCAATATTAATGCACCCCTAATCTTTAGAATGAGGTTTGCTCAATTTAGAAAAAGCAATTTTGAAAATTCTGAATATGTAATAAAATTCTCTATGGGGCGAATTTATTCAGACTGTACTCTGTATGGCATCCGGCCAATCAACGCTGGTCAATGCATTCCTATGGGAAAAAATCAGCTCGCACATATCGCAAGCTGACAGGGATCCCGACATAATACAGGGACTTGGGCTTGTTAGATGCCCCCAGACATGCTTCCCCTGCTGTCCCAGTTGCATTCCAGGGTGTTGGCATCATTTCCTGGGGTGTCATAGTGGTGAAGCAGTGGTGGATGTTACAAGGACTCATTGTGCCGCCATTGTGCTGTGGTGATACTTATCACTATATTGTCACGTTGTGTATTTCTATACTGTATCGGGATGAATCATTCACCTGGAAAACAGAAATAATTTGCCCCATCGGATCTATATTACACACATAACTGGTGGCTCTCTAACCCGCCGACGCGTCATCGCTGAGCTTGTTGTCTTCCCATAGGGTAAAGGTCAGGCGACTCCTAATTTACTAAATATCAGTTCATTATAGATGAGGCTCCGAGCTCATTCCATCCCGCCATCCCCTGCCGACGTCCTTCATGGTTTGAAGACTTCACATACTGCAATATAAAATACCGTGAGGTCTATTGCTTAACCCCTTAGCGACCCTTGACGTAACTGTACGTCATGGGTCGCATGGGGATGTATGGAGCGAGCTCACACGCTGAGCTCGCTCCATACACGGCAGATGCCGGCTGTATCATACAGCCAGGACCTGCCAATAACAGCAGCGGTCGGTGCCCGAGCCGATCGCTGCTGTTAACCCTTTACACACTGCGGTCAAACGTGACCGCAGTGTGTAAACGGCGCCGGCGGCATGGGCGCCGCCATGTTTTGCCGATCGCCGCCCTCCTGAACGTCACATGAGGGCGGTGATCGGTTGCTATGACAGCCGGAAGCCTATTGAAGGCTTCCAGGCTTGTCTCTGCACGAGATCTATTACAGGATGCCAGAGGCCAGAGGCAGCGTCTAATAGAAGTGCTGGGATTCTGCTATTCACTGCAATACTGTAGTATTGCAGTGAATAGTATGAGCGATCAGACTCCCTAGGTTTCAAGGTACCTAAGGGGTCTGATCATAAATGTAACAGAAGAAAAAAAAAAGTTTTTAAAAGTATTAAAAAAAAAAAAAAAAAAAAAATAAAAGTTCAAATCACCCCCCTTTCCCTAGATCAGCTATAAAAGTAATTAAAGAACATTAAACATAAACATATTAGGTATCCCTGCGCTCCAAAATGCCTGAACTATTAGAATATTAAAACATTTATCCCGTACTGCGAACGGCGTAGCGGCAAAAAAAATAAAAACAGCCAAAAAGCGTTTTTTTCAACACTTTGCCTCCTATAAAAAATTGAATAAAAAGTGATCAAACCATCGGATCTTTCCCCAAATGGTATCAATAGAAACGTCATCTTGTCCCGCATAAAAAGACACCACAACCAGCTCCATACATGGAAATATGAAAAAGTTACAGGTGTTAGAACATGATGACACAAATTTTTTTTTCTATTTTGCAAAGTTTATCATTTTTTTAAAAGTATCAAAAAATTTCAAATACTATATAAATTTGGTATCACCGCGTTCGTACTGACACGTAGAACACAGGTAACATGTCATTTGTACCAAACAGTGAATGCTGTAAAAATTAAACCCATAAGAAAATGGCGCAAATGCATTTTTTCTCCAATTGCGCCTCATTCAGAATTTTTTTCCAGCTTCCCAGTACATTGCACAGCATATTGAATGATGCCATTACAAAGTACAATTTGTCCCGCAAACAATAAGCTATCATGTGACTCTGTGAACTGAAAAGTGAAAAAGTTATGGCTCTTGAAATGTGAGGAGGGAAAAACGAAAATGCGAAACCAAAAAATGGCCTGGTCCTTAAGGGGTTAAAGGGCAGATCCATCCATTTACATTCATTATACATGCACCAGGCTAGAATAAGCTACTGGCTATATAGTATATGTTATTATAGTGAAATGTCAGGTAATTGGAGTGACTATAGTTATTAAACCTAAGAGGGGCAATAATTCTGTCACTGTACTGCTCCAACTGTAAGTGTCCATTGATGCATTCACCTCTTCTCAGTAGCCATGGCGGCCGGGTTACTGACATTCTGGCCATTCCAGCCCTCTGCTTCATCCTTCTGTTCATCCAAGTCTGCACACCTGTTTACAGTCCCTGGCCAATGATTCTGTGCCATCTGCCCTGACCTCTGACTGAACAAGCATACTGAATGTGTGCCATTTGCCCTGACCTCTGGCTGGATTTCCATGCTGATTCTGTGCTGTCTGCCCTGACCTCTGGCTGTATTTCTATACTGATTCTGTGCTGTCTGCTCTGACCTCTGGCTGTATTTCTATACTGATTCTGTGCTGTCTGCTCTGACCTCTGGCTGGATTTCTATACTGATTCTGTGCTATCTGCCCTGACCTCTGGCTGGATTTCCATACTGATTGTGTGCCATCTTCCCTGACCTCTAGCTGGATTTCCATACTGATTCTGTGCAGGTTGCCCTGGCCTCTAGCTGGATTTCCATACTGATTCTGTGCAGGTTGCCCTGACCACTGTTTGGATTTCCACACTGATTCTGTGCCATCTTCCCTGACCTCTGGCTGGATTTCCATACTGATTCTGTGCCATCTTCCCTGACCTCTGACTGGACAACCATACTGATTCTGTGCTGTCTGCCCTGTCCTCTGGTTGGATTTCCATACTGACTCTGTGCTGTCTGCCGTGACCTCTGGCTGGATTTCCATATTAACTCTGTGCCATCTGCTCTGACCTCTGGCTGGATTTCCATACTGAATGTGTGCATTCTTCCCTGACCTCTGGCTGGATTTCTATACTGATTCTGTGCTGTCTGCCTTGACGTCTGGATGGATTTCCACACTGATTCTGTGCCATCTTCCCAGACCTCTGACTGGACAACCATACTGATTCTGTGCTGTCTGCCCTGTCCTCTGGCTGTATTTCTATACTGATTCTGTGCTGTCTGCCCTGACCTCTGGCTGGATTTCCATACTGATTGTGTGCCATCTTCCCTGACCTCTAGCTGGATTTCCATACTGATTCTGTGCAGGTTGCCCTGGCCTCTGGCTGGATTTCCATACTGATTTTGTGCAGTTTGCCCTGACCTCTGGCTGGATTTCCATACTGACTCTGTTCCATCTGCCCTGACCTCTGGCTGGACAACCATACTGATTCTGTGCTGTCTGCCATGACCTCTGGCGGGATTTCCATACTGACTCTGTGCCATCTGCTCTGCCAAAAACCCTCCTCTCTGACATCACTTCCTGCTCTACAGTGATTGGCCGAAGTTTCACCTCATAGACCTACTGCCTGCGCCATATACGCTTTGTCAGGATAATACTGGTAGCACCAAAATATCTCCGCTACATCTTCTTTTGGCTGCCTTCTTTGCTTTTTGGTCTATGTGTATCAAGAAGCAGAAGATAAGGAGCAGACTCCCCCACTATCATCCGGAGTAAGGAGTTGCAAAGTTATGTCAAAGTTTTTGACTTGTTATCATAATTCTATTTGATAGGCAGGGGTGTAGCCATAGGGGTGCAGCGGTAATAGTCACAACCAGGCCCTGGACCCTTAGGGGACCCCAAAAATCTCTTCAACACAAAATATACCACTATTCTAAATAGCGTTATAGGGGCCCCATTGCAGATTTTGCATTGGGGCCCAGGAGCTTTTTTATGCGTCTGGTGATAGCTCTAGTTACCGGAGGCGAGAAATATTT
>NC_134265.1:356404519-356581276 GCF_031893055.1 Leptodactylus fuscus
CCCCCCCATTAGCCAATACAAACCTGCAAGACTTTCACTCATATTCCAACTGCAATACACACGGTCACTCCACATGCACAATACAACACTGATATCCAAACTGAGATACACGCATCAGAGGATTAGATACACAGATCAGCACACAGTATCACACGCCACAGGATTAGATACACGGGTCTGCACACAATCCCACACACCAGAGGATTAAATACGCACTTCTGCACACAGTTCCACACATTTAAGGATTTGATACGTGCATCTGCACATGGTTCCACATGCCGAAGGATTAGATACAGGCATCTACACACAGTTCCACACTCCAGAGGATTAGATATGTGCGTCTGCACACAGTTGTACACACCATAGGATTAGATACACGTGTCTGCACACAGTACCACATTCAGTAGGATTAGATACGCGCATCTACACATAGTTCCACACGCCGAAGGATTAGATACGCGTCTCTTCACACAATACCACACAGGGGAGGATTAGATACGTGTGTGTGCACACAGTACCACACTTTGGAGGATTAGATACATGCCTCTGCACACAGTACTACAAGCCAGAGAATTAGATACACGTCTCCGCACACAGTACAACACGGGGGAGGATTAGATACGCGCATCTGCACACAGTACCACATGCCATAGGATTAGATACACGCCTCTTCACACAATACCACACAGGGAGGATTAGATACGCGCATCTGCACACAGTACCTCATGCCAGAGGATTAGATACACCTGTCTGCACACAGTACCACACGCCAGAGGATTAGATACGCGCGTCTGCACATAGTACCACATGCCGTAAGATTAGATATGCACGTCTGCACAGTTTCACTTACCGGAGGATTAGATACGTGCCTCTTCACACAATACCACACGGGGGAGGATTAGATACACACATCTGCACACAGTATCACAAGCCGGAGGATTAGACATGTGCATCTGCCCACAGTACCACACCAACAAGGATTAGATACTTGCGTCTAAACACAGTACTACACGGGGAAGGATTAGATACAGCTTTACTCCAGGTATCCATAACAACTGGTCACAGGTTTTTCACTGATATCCAAAATGAGATACACATAATCACATGACGCTTATGGACATACACACAAACCACATACAAAATACAGCAGTGCAAAACTGGACAATTCTTATGGGGCCACTACACAAACATAAAATGTAATATACCCGTGCGAAGCCGGGTCCTCCCTCTAGTATATATATATATATATATATATATATCTCCCTATCTTATAAAAATGAATTCTTGTCTGTCTGTCTGTCTGTCCGTCTGTCTGTCTGTCTGTACTCTAATGCGAACCAAACGACTGGACCGATCTTCACCAAATTTGGTACAGAGATACTTCAGGTATCCGGGAAGGTTTAAGACGAGACTCCAACTCGCTCGGACATACCGTTGCTGAGATACAGCATTCCAAACGCAGTGCCCCCCCCCTTAGCCAATACAAACCTGCAAGTCTTTCACTCATATTCCAACTGCAATACACACGGTCACTCCACATGCACAATACAACACTGATATCCAAACTGAGATACACGCATCAGAGGATTAGATACACAGATCAGCACACAGTATCACATGCCAGAGGATTAGATACACGGGTCTGCACACAGTCCCACACACCAGAGGATTAAATACGCATTTCTGCACACAGTTCCACACACTGAAGGATTTGATACGTGCATTTGCACACGGTTTCACATGTCAAAGGATTAGATACAGGCGTCTACACACAGTTCCACACTCCAGAGGATTAGATACGTGCATCTGCACACATTTGTACACGCCATAGGATTAGATACACGCGTCTGCACACAGTTCCACATTCCAGAGGATTAGATACGCGCATCTGCACACAGTTGTATATGCCATAGGATTAGATACGTGCGTCTGCACACAGTACCACATGCAGTAGGATTAGATACGCGCGTCTACACATAGTTCCACATGCCAAAGGATTAGATATGCACGTCTGCACACAGTACCACACGGGGGAGGATTAGATATGCGCGTCTACACACAGTACCACATGCCATAGGATTAGATACGCGCATCTGCACACAGTACCACATGCCGGGGGATTGGATACGCGCGTCTACACACAGTTCCACACACCGTAGGATTACATATGCGCCTCTTCACACAATACCATACAAGGGAGGATTAGATACACATGTCTTCACACAGTTGTGAACCAGAAAAAAAGGACCAATAGGATGGCACTGCTGGATCTGTAAAATATGATTCCTGGTGGGCTGGAGGTAAATCAAAAGGATATAACCTTGAATGTAGAGAGCCGTGGAGGTGCTACACAGCCAGAGACAAGGCAATGTGATAATGTAGAAAAAGTAGAAAAATTGGAAGGGCACTCACCCACATAACGGCTCATCTTCATAAAAAGACTTCTTTATTTAAGTATCACATCTTAAAAACAATTTTTGAAGGGAGGGAGAGACAGCATCAAAATGGCAAGAAGGCAACAGCCGTTTCACGCAACTATGTGCGCTTTCTCAAGCCTCAAATGTAACCCTTCAAAAATTGTTTTTAAGATGTGATACTTAAATAAAGAAGTCTTTTTATGAAGATGAGCCGTTATGTGGGTGAGTGCCCTTCACACAGTTGTACACGCCATAGGATTAGATACACGGGTCTGCACACAGTCCCACACACCAGAGGATTAAATACGCATTTCTGCACACAGTACCACATGCCATAGGATTAGATACGTGCGCCTGCACACGGTTCCACATGCCGAAGCATTAGATACAGGCGTCTACACACAGTTCCACACTCCAGAGGATTAGATACACAGATCAGCACACAGTATCACACTCCAGAAGATTAGATACACGGGTCTCCACACAGTCCCACACACCAGAGGATTAAATACGCATTTCTGCGCACAGTTCCACACACTGAAGGATTTGATACACGCGTCTGCACACGGTTCCACATGCCGAAGGATTAGATACAGGCGTCTACACACAGTTCCACACTCCAGAGCATTAGATACGTGCGTCTGCACACATTTGTACACGCCATAGGATTAGATACACGCGTCTGCACAGAGTACCACATGCCGTAGGATTAGATACACGCGTCTACACACAGTTCCACATTCCAGAGGATTAGATACGCGCGTCTGCACACAGTTGTACACGCCATAGGATTAGATACACACGTCTGCAGACAGTATCACATGCAGTAAGATTGGATACGCGCATCTACACATAATTCCACACGCCAAAGGATTAGATACGCGCCTCTTCACACAATACCACACTTTGGAGGATTAGATACGTGTCTCTGCACACAGTACCACAAGCCAGAGAATTAGATAAGCGTCTCAGCACACAGTATCACACAGGGGAGGATTAGATACGCGCATCTACAAACAGTACCACATGCCATAGGATTAGATATGCGCATCTGCACACAATACCACATGCCGGGGGATTGGATACACGCCTCTACACACAGTTCCACATGCCGTAGGATTAGATACGTGCCTCTTCACACAATACCACACAGGGGAGGATTAGATACACGTGTCTTCACACAGTTGTACACGCCATAGGATTAGATACACGCGTCTGCACACAGTACCACATGCCGTAGGATTAGATACGTGCGTCTACACACAGTACCACATGCCTTAGGATTAGATATGCGCGTCTGCACACAGTACCACATGCCGTAGGATTAGATACGTGCGTCTACACACAGTACCACATGCTGTAGGATTAGATACACGTGTCTACACTCAGTTCCACACGCCGTAGGATTAGATACGCGCCTCTTCACACAGTACCGCACGCCAGAGTCATTAGATATGCGCGTCTGCACACAGTTTCACTTACTGGAGGATTAGATACGCACCTCTTCACACAATATCAAATGGGGAGGATTAGATATGTGCATCTGCACACAGTACCACACCAACAAGGATTGGATACTTGCATCTAAACACAGTACTACACGGGGAAGGATGAGATACAGCTTTACTCCAGGTATCCATAACAACTGATCACAGGTTTTTCACTGACATTCAAAATGAGATACACATAATCACATGACGCTTATGGACATACACACAAACCGCATACAAAATACACCAATGCAAAATTGGACAATTCTTATGGGGCCACTACACAAACATAAAATGTAATATACCCGTGCGAGGCCGGGTCCTCCCTCTAGTATATTATAAAAATGAATTCTTGTCTGTCTGTCTGTTCTCTAATGCGAACCAAACGACTGGACCGATCTTCACCAAATTTGGTACAGAGATACTTCAGATATCCGGGAAGGTTTAAGACAAGACTCCAACCCGCTCGGACGTACCGTTGCTGAGATACAGCATTCCAAACACAGTGCCCCCCCCCTTTAGCCAATACAAACCTGCAAGACTTTCACTCATATTCCAACTACAATACACACGGTCACTCCACATGCACAATACAACACTGATATCCAAACTGAGATACACGCATCAGAGGATTAGATACACAGATCAGCACACAGTATCACACGCCAGAGGATTAAATACGCGCGTCTGCACACAGTTGTACACGCCATAGGATTAGATACACAAGTTTGCACACAGTACCACATGCAGTAGGATTAGATACGCATGTCTACACATAGTTCCACATGCCAAAGGATTAGATACGTGCCTCTTCACACAATACCACACAGGGGAGGATTAGATACGTGTGTGTGCACACATTTGTACACGCCACATACATACATACATTCCCACATAAATAAAGGTTATCCCCAGCTATCCCTGCCTGTCCATCTAGCCCTGTCTCTTAGTCACAAAGTTCACATTCTCATATGACCCGGATTTGAAATCAACTATTCGTCTAAAATGGGGGCCGCCTGATTTCGGCAGCCAATGACTTTTTCCGATTTTTTCAATGCCCCCGTTGTCGTAGTTCCTGTCCCACCTCCTCTGCGCTATTATTGGTGCAAAAAAAGCGCCAGGGAAGGTGGGAGGGGAATCAAATTTTTTTGGAGTTTGCCACATGGTGTCCGTTTGGAATCGAACATCTCGAACAGCCTGATATCCGATCAAACATGTGTTCGAAGGAACACTGTTCGCTCATCTCTAAAAATAACTTTTTGGGGCTCTATCGGGTGTGTAATTGTGTTTTTTGTGAGATAAACTTTTTTCCCATAGGAATGCATTGAGCAGCATTGATTGGCCGAATGAGATACAGAAGACATCATTCGGCCAATCAGCGCTGGCTCTGACGGAGGAGGCAGAGTCTAAGATCACTATACACCAGTCTCCATTCAGGTCTGACCTTAGACTCCGCCTCCTCCGGCAGAACCGGAGGCGTAGCGAACTCACCACACACACTCAGCTCTGCTTCATCATGCTAATAGAATGCAGTCTATTGGTATGATGAAGCAGAGCTGAATGTGTGTGCTGTGCTTAACTACGCCGGTGGTGTAGCGAGCTCAACACACACATTCAGCTCTGCTGCATCACCGCATAGGAATGCATTGACCACCGTTGATTGGCCAGTCTACAGTATTCGGCCAATCAGCGCTGGCTCTGCCGGAGGAGGCGGAGTCTAAGGTTGGACCTGAATGGATTCTGGTGTACAGCAATCTTAGACTCCGCCTCCTCCAGCAGAGCCAGCGCTGATTGGCCGAAGGCTGGAGACTGGCCAGTCAATGCTGGCCAATGCATTCCTATGGGTATGCAGTGATGCAGCAGAGCTGAGCTCGGCACACACTTATCTCTGCTGTGCAGAGACTCAGCAGACTTGGCAATGCAATGAACTCTCAACTACACCTCCGGTGTAGTTTAGAGTTCATTGCATTGCCAAATCTGCTGAGTCTCTGGCACAGCAAAGCTGACCGTGTGCCGAGCTCGGCACTCGCTCAGCTCTGCTGCATCACCGCATACCCATAGGAATGCATTGGCCAGCGTTGATTGGCCAGCCTTCGGCCAATCAGCGCTGGCTCTGCCGTAGGAGGCGGAGTCTAACATCGCTCCACACCAGTCTCCATT
This sequence comes from Leptodactylus fuscus, assembly GCF_031893055.1. Classification (NCBI taxonomy): domain Eukaryota; kingdom Metazoa; phylum Chordata; class Amphibia; order Anura; family Leptodactylidae; genus Leptodactylus; species Leptodactylus fuscus. Next base: position 356,410,587 of record NC_134265.1, read on the forward strand.
CAGGTCCGACCTTAGACTCCGCCTCCTCCGGCAGAGCCAGCGCTGATTGGTCGAAGGCTGGAGACTGGCCAATCAACGCTGGCCAATGCATTCTTATGGGTATGCGGTGATGCAGCAGAGCTGAGCGAGTGCCGAGCTCGGCACACGGTCAGCTCTGCTGTGCCAGAGACTCAGCAGAGTTGGCAATGCAATGAACTCTCAACTACACCGGAGGGTAGTTGAGAGTTCATTGCATTGCCAAGTCTGCTGAATGTCTGCACAGCAGAGATGAGTGTGTGCCGAGCTCAGCTCTGGTGCATCACCGCATACCCATAGGAATGCATTGGCCAGCGCTGATTGGCCAGTCTCCAGCCTTCGGCCAATCAGCGCTGGCTCTGTCGGAGGAGGCGGAGTCTAAGGTCGGACCTGAATGGAGACTGGTGTGGAGCGATCTTAGAATCTGCCTCCTCCGGCAGAGCCAGCGCTGATTGACCAATTCTGGAGACTGGCCAATCAACGCTGGCCAATGCATTCTTATGGGAAAAAAATTAGCTTGCGAAAATTGCAAGCTGACAGGGATTTCCATGTAATAAAGTGACTTTTATGCCCCCAGACATGCTTCCCCTGCTGTCCCAGTGTCATTCCAGGGTGTTGGTATCATTTCCTGGGGTGTCATAGTGGACTTGGTGACCCTCCAGAGACGGATTTGGGTTTCCTCCTTAACGAGTATATGTTCCCCATAGACTATAATGGGGTTCGAAACCCGTTCGAACAGTCGAACAGTGAGCGGCTGTTCGAATCAGATTTCGAACTTCGAACATTTGAGTGTTCGCTCATCTCTAATGACAATCTTTGTACAGGGCTGTGGAATATGTCTGTGGTATATTCTGTATAACACAAGGACGCCTGAGACCGGTTATTTCTTCTACAAGTCTCTATAGTAAGGACGGTTCAGAGCACAATCCTCGGAGAGCAGATCCAGAATGATGTGCGATGAGAGCAGAGAATGTAAAATCTATCTCATAATACTGTATAAAAGGAGGGGAGATGAGAGCAGTCACCATATAGCATGTCCTGATCCTGGGGGCCGTGCTGTCTGTGTCACTGCTGCCTCACTGCTTCTACCCAGCATGTCTTACTGAGGAATGGATATACATCATATCATCATCATCATCATCATTTCATCGTCATCATTATCCTACTCCTACAAGGAGATGTGCTGTTTCCTTACTACGTTTCTTCTTCTTTGCTTTCCTTTAACAGAATTAGTCTGTGATCTCAGGATAAGAGAAGTTCATGAGACTGTACAGAAATGTTCCCAGGATGGAGATCTCATTATTGGTGGGATACTGACACTGTATAAAACTGCATATTATCAGCAACTCCAAGACAACAATTTCACAGGTTTTTGGTGTTCTGAGTAAGTCTTTAAATAAGAGTGTGGCGCAGAGACTCGAACAGGCAGTGACATTACATATAGAGAAGTCCTAGGAGCCCTGACAGTGTCATATACTATGTATTATAGATATATAGTCCTAGGAGTCCTGACAGTGTCATACACTATGTATTATAGATATATAGTCCTAGGAGCCCTGACAGTGTCATACACTATGTATTATAGATATATAGTCCTAGGAGTCCTGACAGTGTTATACACTATGTATTATAGATATATAGTCCTAGGAGTCCTGACAGTGTCATACACTATGTATTATAGATATATAGTCCTAGGAGCCCTGACAGTGTCATACACTATGTATTATAGATATATAGTCCTAGGAGTCCTGACAGTGTTATACACTATGTATTATAGATATATAGTCCTAGGAGTCCTGACAGTGTCATACACTATGTATTACAGATATATAGTCCTAGGTGCCCTGACAGTGTCATACACATGCTTTATAATTATAAAGTTAACTGAGTCCTGACAGTTTCATACACATGCTTTATAATTATAAACAGTGTCATATAGTGTCAAAATAAGCTGCCTAGGGCCCCTGATAAAGTTTATTTTGAGGGCGCACTATACAGCTATAAGTACAAATATTATCTTCCTCCCATTCACTTTCCAATTCATAAAACAGCACCCACTCACTATTTTCCAGTATAAGCCTTGTACCCAGGCCATACCTTGTGCTGTTTCTCTCCGGTGGCCCTCACAGTCGCTTACTGACCAGTGTTTATCTTAGACTTCAGCCCCTTTTCCTCTATTATCAAAATTATTGTCTATATGGACCCCACAGTGACAATAAGGAAACAGGAGCCAGAAGGAGGATAATGAGCGGCCGGCCTCTAGTCAGGGGAAAGCTATTAGGAAATCAGAAAGGGGCAAATACTGTTTACCCTCAATGTATAAGAATAAGGGAGTAAAAACTCATCAGGTCTCTCTCATATTACTGAGGTTATGTAGTGAATAAATGGAGTCCAGATCTCTGGTCAGTTCCTCATCTTGATATATTTTTGTCTATTTACAGGGCACATTTTGAGGGATTTGTACATTCTCTGATTTTTCTCTTTGCCATTGATACTATTAACCAGAATCCTGATATTTTACCCAATATTACACTGGGGTATGATATGTATGACACATGTATGGATGAGCGTTTGGCGGTACACCATGTATTACATCTTCTATCTGGCCCGGGTACGGTGATACCTAATTACTCCTGTAGGGGGCATGGCCAGCTGGCCGATATCATTGGAGACCACCAATCATCTACCACTATTCCCGCAGCACAAATCCTTGGACTATATGGATATCCTCAGGTATTGGACACTCTAGACATTGTCTATTAGTACAAGTGTAATATGAGTGAGATGGGATATATGTGAGTGTATACCTGACCTATAGAAAGCCACAAATCTACAACAATCACAAAGTGTCTTAGATAATGGAGAGATATTACTAGATGTATAGTGAATACTAGAAATGAGAGAATTGATTCGTATTGAGCCGGATTCAACAAAAATTTTACAAAAGTTTAGTTTTTATATCGAAAACAAAACCTTTGTGACTTGTCTTGTGCAAACTGAAATGGCCGCAGTAACATTCATTGCAGATCACATATGGGCTGTGACGTTGGCCGGCTTCTGGCATCACCTGACATACTCTCAGCCAATAATGTAAGGTAGATGACGACTTTACAGTCACATACACAATATAAGATGCTGCAGGCAGCGAGCAGAAGAGCCATTGTGTCATATTGTAGGATTAGGGGAAGCGTTGTTATCATCACTGCATGATCCAGAGCAATAGCTGCACTGGGGTTATTTTTCTGCACCACATTGGGATTGCCTGACATTTCTCATTTTACTAATGGGTATAGGAATAAAAGGCACCCTACAGTCAGTGGCGTAACTAGGAATGGCGGGGCCCCGTGGCGAAGTTTTGACATGGGTCCCCCCCCAACCGACACCGACGTCAAAGACCTCGACCGACCCCCTCCTTTGCACTCTATTATGTCCCTTAGTAAGCTCTGCACACAGTATTATCCCCCATAGTGGCCCCTGCACACAGTATTATGTCCCTTACAGGCCCCTGCACTCAGTGTTATGTCCCTTACTGGCCCTTGCACACAGTATTATATCCCATAGTGGCCCCTGCACTCAGTATTATGTCCCTTACTGGCCCCTGTACACAGTATTATGTCCCTTACTGGCCCCTGCACACAGTATTAAGTCCCTTACTGGCCCCTGCACTCAGTATTATGTCCCTTACCGGCCCCTGCACACAGTATCATACCCCATAGTGGACACCCATAAACAATTATTATACTCTGGGGTCTTTTCAGACCCCAGATTATAATAATCGGAGACCCGGGGAAATAAAAACATAAAGAATTACTGTTTCTTACCTGTCTCCGGCTCCTATGCTGTCTTCTCCGCTGCCATCCTTATGAAATGACGTCAGACGTCACATGACCCGGGACGCAGGCCGGGTTCATGTGATGTCAGAGACGTCAGAAAGGAGGCCTGGCAGGAGAGGCCTCGTGGAGAGGTAAGTAACACTGTTATGTTTCTTACCTCTCCCGATCCGCCGATCATTATATTCGGGGGTCTGTATATAGTGTTGTGCCTGTTACCCTCCAATAAAGATCATCCATTTTTGACCAGAAAGCGCCGTCAACACTCAATATTTTTTTCCTCCTTGTGACTCCCGGATTCCTATTGGCTAACCGGTAGATGTAAGGCGTGCTGCTCCCTCCACCTGCTTTGTCTGCCCGGTGTGGCAAAAACTCTGCACATTGGTTGCAAACGTTTTAGTCACAACCCAAACAGGTGAGAGGCCATTTGGTTTATGAACTACCTCTTTTCTATATACCAAACTGTCACCAAAAATTGCTACACTACCAATGGTCTGCTCGGTGTGACCTTGTGTTTTTTTCGATTGGTTAGGGATAGGTTGAAGAGATGAGTTAGGGCCGGAGTAATGAATTCAGTGAGTTTGGGGATGAGATGTGACTGGATCGGGTCAAGCGCACAGGAGGTGAGGTGGGATTTGGAGATTAGGGAGGAGAGTTTTTCATCAGTGATGGTGGAGAAACAGGTCAAGGATGAGGAGCAGCAAGTAGTTGGGTAGAGGAGTTGTTGGGGGAATAGGGTGAGACTGTCTCTGATGGTGTCAACATGTCACCCATGTTGGGGTTTGTAGTACTAACATGCTCAGCTGGGCTATTCCTCAGTACTACTAACACGCTCAGCTGGGCTATTACACTAAGGAATAGCCAAGCCGAGCATGTCAGTACTACTAAGGAATAGCCAGCTGAGTGTGTAGGAGATGTAGGAGAGCTGGCAGATATGCAGAAGACTAACACGCTCAGCTGGGCTATTCTTATTTCTAATTTCTTATGGTAGAGTTGGAAGGGACCTCAAGGGCCATCGGGTCCATTCCTTAGTACTACTAACACGATCAGCTGGGCTATTACTCAAAGGAATAGCCAAGCTGAGCGTGTTAGTACTACATCTCCTACTACTACATGTAGGAGATGTAGGAGAGCTGGCAGATATGCAGCAGACTAACACGCTCAGCTTGGTTATTCCCTAGTACTACTAACACGCTCAGATCAGCTATTACGCTAAGGAATAGCCGAGCTGAGCGTGTTAGTAGTACTAAGGAATAGCCAAGGTGAGCTAGTCATGTTAGTACAGGAGGAGTAGCTGGAGGGATGGTTGGGTGTAGTGCAGATCTCTTTCATCTCCGGTTTCTGGAGTAGCCGGGCTAACCGCACGGGCTCTGCTATATCTCACTATAGAAATGCATTGACCAGCATTGATTGGCCAGTGTACGGACATTCGGCCAATCAACGCTGGCCAATGCATTCCTATGGGAAAAAGTCAGCTCACGCATATAACAAGCTGACAGGGAACCCAACAAGATAGAGCCCCAAAGAGCTGGGTGAGTAACATTTCCCCCTAAATAAAGGTTATCCCTAGCTAACCCTGCCTGTAGATCTGTCCCTTTCTCACAGTCACATAGTTCACAGTCCCAAATTAGTTGAATGGTAAATCCACCATTCGTCTAAATTGGAGGTTATCTGTTTCCGGCCGCTAATTCCTTTTTCCGATTTTTCTTCACTGCCTCCATTGTCGTAGTTCCTGTCCCACCTCCCCTGTGCAGTTATTGGTGCAAAAAACGCACCAGGGTAGGTGGGAGGGGAATCAAATTTTTAGTGAGTTTGTCACCTGGTGTTCGATTGAAATCGAACACCTCGAACGGCCTGATATTCGATTGAATATCAATTCGATCGAACGCCGTTTGCTCATCTCTATTTATTAGTTATGTAATAATTTTGTTATTTGTTGGAGCTTTGTCCATGTTTGTTATTTATCTCGGTGGAAGTCGGAGTTTTCTTTTTCTTTCTTTGTTTCCTTTGCTTTATATTTGTATCGATGAGCTCAGCTTGGACTGAGGGTTTTATATAGATTAGTGGTGAATGTGATGCTGCGTTGCGAGGTCTAAGATGCAACAAAAAGTAAGGACTCAAGATAAGACAACCAATAGGAAGTGATAGAAAAGTGTCCGGAGATTCACCAGATTTATCACCAGCCTGATCTACTGTGACAATATTATAGACTGCCTGGTCTAAGGTCACACTGTGTGAATATTCCATAGGATTAGTAAATCTGCCCCAATGCTTTCTGTTCTCTTCTGTCTTGTACAGATCAGTTATGGAGCCACCGACCCCTCATTATCTGATAGACTCCTCTATCCACATGTTTTCCGGACAGTCCAAAATAGCCACATCCACAATATGGTGGTCACCGAACTGTTGGAGCACTTTGGCTGGACCTGGGTTGGGATTTTGGTATCAGATGATGATGTCGGAGAGAAAGAACTGCAGATACTGAGAAAGTACATGAGAGAGCGCGGGATCTGTGTGGCCTACACCATAAAATATACAGATCAGAGATATAAGAATGTAGAATATAATCAGATATTACAGGTATTACACAATCCACAAGTCCGGGTCATTATACTGTGCGGGACCTTCACTTATATATTAATTTATACAATAAGAGATCCTGCATTTTTAGATCTGGATAAGACTTTCATCCTTCCACCATCCTTGGCCTTTAGTTCTGTCAGTTCTGAGAATTGGTATCCAGACTTTAATAGAAGTCTAGTCGTGGACTTTTCAACTCAATCTTTTCAAGGAATTGAAGATTTTGTGAAAAACTACAAGAAATTCCACAATATTTTCAATATAAAGATCTTCTGGAAAGATTTGGATACATTGGCTAAAGATGAGGAGAAAAATTCCTTTATTTGTATTAATTACATACGTGAAGAATATAATTATAGTTATCACTATATTATGCCAAGTATAAGATATTTCCTCACATCGGGCGTCTCTCCAAGACTGTATGAGGCTGTAGAAGTCCTGGCAAAAGCTCTCCATGAAATGTTCTTATATATAAAAGACAAATCTCCAGAAAATCCAATAACCGGACTTACACAATACACACAGAAGTTACAGCGCCACCTACAGAGGATGAAGAGTCCACTGGACCCAATGAGACCTTCCTATTACTTTAATGAGCAGCGGGAAGCCGTACATGGATATAAGATAATATACAGGGTATATATAGAAGAGGCCACATATAAGGACATACGGGAGGACATAGTAGGAAGTTTTACCCCATGGGCTGTCAGTGGTCAGAAGCTTTATATAAATACCTCGTCTATACCCTGGAGACACACACAGGAGGTAAGAAGCCTTCCATTATACATGTGACTATGTAACGCTTCTGTCTGCCCTTATACATCATTATATAGGTTACATATAGGATTCCTCTACATCAGCTCTTCAGTTACTTTGCACTTACATTATTGGACATTAGTTACATTTTGCAGTATATTTGTGAATTACAGTCTATTAAAGTCATAACAGTATTTATGGTGACATTTGGCACGCCCCCTCTCCACCCATAGGAGCAGAATACTGTGCATGTTACATCTCGCTAGCGTCCCCCCGCCATGAGATTGGGGCCCCCGAAGTTAGTCCCTATAAATATAATGGGGAAAAGTGAAAGTGAAAGCGAAAGCGCTGAGGGGAAAACAACAGTTGTGACTGACAGGGACGGATTATAGCGACAGCGCCAAAGAGTTGCTGCAAATTCACGTACATAAATATACATTCTTCAGAAATGGTTTTTAAATTTACTTGAGAAAGGAGCCGAGAGTTGTGAAACGTTGTAATCTGTCATCATTATTACTTAGCCATTAAACAGGTATCAACTACTGAAGACTATCAAGTTTTTTTTTTTTTTTTATATATATTTCCTACCCACTGGCTAACACGGTACGAGAACAAACATTTTCCTGATAGTAAAATTGTCATTATTGCTGACTATACAGGAGCCGAATCACTGAGCCCTACAATAGATAGTTGTGTAACTGGAAACCAATTTTACTCCTTTGTCCGTGAGCTACTTATAGATTATACTGGAGGGAGGGGGAAGGGTTGCACTATTGTGGTAACAGGGGCAACGGGCAATGTAGTGTTGTCACGTTTGGGCAGAGTGGTGTCCCGGTGTATCCCTGATTATCCACAACCCTTTCCACTCTTCCATTCACCCAGGTGCGATGTGCAGGATAACAGTCGACCACACAGGGTTAGGGTGAATAGGTTAACTTTACTGAAGAAACCGGCAGTCTTACAGTGCTTTGCAGCAGCAGGTTCACAGTGCAATGTGACAAAGTCCAGTCCAGGCACTGAAGAGTTAAGTGAGGCACCAATCACCAATCCTTATGTCCCTTAGCAGTAGTTGGGAGGACGGTTGCTATTAGCAATGTGAAGGTGTACAAATACAGTAGGAAGGTAGATGATAGGACAGGCCAGCCCTTGTGGGAGACAACGATAACTGCGGCTTCGTAACTTGGCTCGTTACGGATAAAGACTCACGTTTGGTGATGTCGGGGTGCAGTGGCTCGGGGACCGATGAAAGGCCACTAGCAAGGCAGGAGGGTCCTTGAAGTAGTTGCCCCTCCTGGCAAACAGTATGCACAGTACTTTAGGGAGGTAGGAGACCTTGCAGAGTTTCCGCAGCTCACGGGGCTCTGTCCAGAGAAGTAGAAGGTGCAGGAGTTGATTTCAGGGGTGCAGGCACTTCAGCCCAGCTGTACCGGCGGGCTATATCTTCCAGACCCGGATTTCAGCTTGTCAGGGGTCTCGGCTGAGACCTGCAGTCTCACTGCAACTTCAGAGAAAACAAGTAGGCCTAGACCTCAGGCTTGAGGCCTACACAGGAGCTAAGAGCTGGTGGCAGGGATGTCTGCCTTTCCTAGACTCTAGGTCTAGACTGCAGGCCTGAGAGGAAGGAAGCTCCTCCCAGGGAGAGGACTGGATAGGGATTGGTGCTCACAACTCACATGTTTAGCAGACACAGGAAACTTAAAGTGACAGTACATAACAATACATTTATAATGCAAAGTACATCAGAACCTATATAAAAGAGAGATACATCTGCCTAAATACTGACAGGGGTGCCACAGAGGTGCTGGGGAGCAGTGCCCAGGAGTAAGCTACTGGCCACAGGCGCACAAGGGCCCTAACTCACTATCAGTGGCCGCTCTGGGTCACTGCACACCCCTGGGATTTGACAAAAGCCGGCCTCGGCGCAGGACTCGAGGGCGACTAGTGGTCAGTCTAGTCCCCAAACTAGAAGGCAGGGGTTCTGGGTCACCTCGGCTCAGGATTTACTGCAACCATCAGGCCCCTAGGGGTCCTGCAGGCTAGGCCTAAGAGAACCTGAGGAGGGAAGAAGTTAGGCACTCAAATATATGTAAACAGGTGTAGTGCAAACAAGGTATACATCTTTAAATATCAAAAATATACTTATTGGCATAGATGTGTAAACAATAGAAAAATACATAAAAACATAAGAATGAAAGTGCCAATCCAAGGGGGCAAGGTAAGTAGATGTATAACGTTCATGGCAGAGCCAGGCACACAGCTTAAACGTTGCATAACAAAGAAACAGTCCATAACAAGTGCAAGTCTTTGCAGGCTCAGATGCATTAGAGTCCATGCAGGAGATAAAGAATTTAATCCATGTAGCGGGCAGGAGGCACACCTCTTGTGCTTCTCTCAGACCTCCTGAGAGCAATCTCCGCAGCAGGGGGAAGTCCGTGAGGTTCTGCAGCAGGCAGAAGTGGCTGTGTAGCCAGCAAGGTTGGTGCAGCCGGAGGCATGGCTGCAGGCTGTAGAGCAGATGGGTAGTACCCTGTCAGGAGAAAGGGGGTTTCCTGACACAGCTCACTGATGGGAATGATAGTTCTGAAGGCGGTAGAAGGAGGATGAGGAGGAGGTACCTCAGGAGCAGGGAGAGGGTACCTGATAGGAGCTTCACTCGGTGGCAGCACCGGTGCAATGTACAGTTCTTCCCTGTGACAGGGCTTTAGCCGGTTTCGGTGAACGACTTGGGGAGCTCTTCCTTCTTTAAAGATCTCACATACATCAGGGTAAGGCACAGCTGTGAGGATATATGGTTCTGGTTCCCACAGAGGTTCTAGCTTGTGGCTATGGTGCTCCTTCTTCAGCCAGACCTTGTCTCCAATCTGGAGGGGAACAGCATGCGCTCGCTGGTTGAAATCTTCTTCCTGACGCCGGCGAGCTTCTTCCATTCGGAGATTAACAATTTCTTTGCGCATTTTTTGTTGTTATAGATTTCCACTAGCTCAGCAAGGAGATTAGGCCACTCTTGTTGTTTCGCCACTGAGGCTGTGCGCAGCATGTTGATGAACACCTGGCTAACCTTTTCGCACAGCCCATTGCCTTGGGGATGGTAGGCAGTTGTCCGTAACTTCTTGCACTCATGGTACTGGCATAACTCCTGGAACAGCTGGGATTCGAAGGCAGAACCACGATCCGTCAGGACTTTCTCCGGGCAGCCATAGTGCTTCACGTACTCATGGTAGAAGACAGCAGCTGTTGTGCGGGCGGTAAGGTCCTTGACAGGGACAACTGCGGTCCATTTGGAGAAGTGGTCTACCATTGTGAGAGCGTAGGAGTAGCCAGACCTAGTAGGGGCCAATTTTACATGGTCCAGGGCAACGAGTTTGTTAGGCCTTTGAGTCTGGATGGGGTGAAGTGGTGCACGCTGGTCTCTTCTTCCTGCCTTGGTCAAGTTGCAGGCGGTGCACTCCTGGCACCACTTCTCGATGTCGAATCTCATCCCAATCCAATAGAATCGGCGGCGGATTGTAGCTTCGGTCTTATAGACCCCGAAGTGATCAGACTGGTCATGGTAGGCATCCAGCACCATGTTGGCGTCTCTCCTGGGGACAATAATTTGATGAAGTCGTTGGTTGGACACTGGATCTAGAGTGTTTCGGAGGATCAGCCCCTTTTGGAGGAAGAGACGCATTCTTTGCCGCCACAAACGAAGGAGTTCGAGGTCTGGACAAGATTGACGTAGGCGGACAGGAGTTCTTCCGGTAAGCAGGTAGTCGTGTATCTCACCTAGGCTGCGGCTCTCTTGCTGCAACAGCAGCCACTTGGAAGGTTCCTGTAGAGGATCAATTGAGTTAGATGGTGACGCTTCTGCTTCTACAGCAGCGGTAATGACGTTTTGCTGGGCGAATCTGTTATAGAAAGGCAGCATCTCGACTTCTTCCCATTCATCTGGGACAGCAGACTCTTCTCCATTTTGGAGTTGTGACAGGGCATCTGCGTTTGTGTTCGTCTTTCCGCTTCTATATTTTATAGTGAAGGAGTAGTTCGCCAGCCTAGAAGCCCATCTTTGCTCAAGTGCACCCAGCCGTGCGGTGTTCAGGTGCGCCAGGGGATTGTTGTCAGTGTAGACTACGAAGGACGATGCAGCAAGATAGTCCTTAAATTTTTCAGTGATAGCCCACACAAGAGCCAGGAGTTCGAGCTTAAAGGAGCTATAATTGTTATCGTTTTTCTCAGCTCCTCGGAGACTTCGACTGGCATAGCCGATCACCCTTTCACGGTTGTCTTGCACCTGAGACAGCACAGCACCAAGTCCTTGGAAACTAGCATCAGTATACAGCCGGAAGGGTTGACTGTAGTCCGGGTAAGCTAGGATAGGAGGCTGGGTGAGCAAGGCCTTCAGCGCCTGGAAGGCAGTTTCTTGTCTCTGGGACCACTCTACTGGCAGCTTTCTGTTGTAACTTTCTTTGGGGCACCCCCGAAGCAGTTCTGTCAGAGGCTCGGCAATCTGTGCGAAGTGGGGAATGAAGCGGCGATAATAGCCAGCGAAACCCAGAAAACGTCTGACTTCTTTGACAGTAGAGGGTGTCTTCCAATCCGTGACAGCGGAGACTTTGTCCGGGTCAGGCGATACGCCTTCTGCGCTGACGATATGGCCTAGGTAATTGACACGAGGTTTCAGGAGGTGACACTTGGAGGGTTTGATCTTGAGACCGTGCTCTGTGAGCACCTGGAACACTTCAGCAAGGTGGTGTAGATGGTCTTTGTAAGACTTGGAATAGATGATGACGTCATCCAAGTAGAGCAACACATGTTGGAAGTTCACATGCCCTAAGCATCCCTCCATCAGTCTCTGGAAGGTGGCTGGTGCATTGCAAAGCCCGAATGGCATGCTATTGAACTCATACAGGCCCATGGGAGTAGTAAAGGCAGTCTTTTCGCGGTCCTCCGGAGCCATGGGGACCTGCCAGTAGCCACTTGTCAAGTCCAGAGTGGAAAAGTAAGCAGCAGAGCCCAGTGCAGTCAAGGATTCCTCTATACGTGGCAGAGGGTACACATCTTTATGGGTCACAGCATTCAATTTTCTATAGTCCACACAAAATCGGATAGTCCCATCCTTCTTTTTGACTAGCACAAGAGGAGCGGCCCAGGGGCTCTGACTTTCTCGGATGACATTGGCCTCTTTCATTTCCCGCAACAGCTGCTTGACAGGTTGGTACATTGCAGGAGGAACAGGCCGGTGCCTCTCTTTGATGGGAGGATGATCGCCAGTGATGATGCGATGCTGAATTAAGGAGGTCTTTCCATAATCAGAGGGGTGTTTGCTGAAAGCGTGGTGATGACGTTTGGCCAGGTTGATGACACCGTTGAGGTATTCCGGAGGTGTGTTAGCGTCTCCCACATTAAGCTCCATCTACCAGGGTGAAGGGCTGGTCCTATCTGTGTAAGGTGTGGTGGTAGCAGCCCGTTGTTTTGCCGTAGCTGTGTCAGCAAGGATATCTGCAGGGCACAGCTGGTGCAATTGGCCGACCGGTGTGAATTTGTAAAGGCTCACAGGTGTGTCACTCATGTTGATGAGGCGTACTGGTATCTTACCATTGGTGACAGTCACAAGACTGCGTGCAGCTTTCACCAGAGGTTGAGTCTCCAGTTGGATGGGTTCCAGAAGAGCCTGATAATTTTCATTCTTTACACCGGGGTGTGCGTGGCACCAGACGATCGTCTCAGAGTTGGCAGACAGAGTCACAGGGTGAGTGTCCCGGATCCGGACACGGCAGATCTCTCCGTTACGGTTAGCGAACCGTTGATGTGCCACCAGCACCTTGACATGGTGTTGTATGGCTTTCCTGTGGGAAGAAGAAGCAGTGGAGAGAGACACGTGCAAGGCACTGATTATTTCATCAAAACAGTTCTTAAAGAGGACCTTTCACCACTTTTGGGCACATGCAGTGTTATATACTGCTGGAAAGCTGACAGTGCGCTGAATTCAGCGCACTGTCGGCTTTCCCGATCTGTGCCCGGTGTAAAGAGCTTATGGTGCCGGTACCGTAGTGCTCTATGGTCAGAAGGGCATTTCTGACAGTTAGCCAGGAACGTCCTTCTGCCTCGCGGCGCCTATCACGCTGTGCTGTGGAGCGGGGAGGAACTCCCCCCTCCCGCTCCTGATAATACTCGTCTATGGACGAGCTGTGTGAGCAGAGGGAGGGGACGTTCCTCCCGGCTCCAAAGCACAGCGCGATAGGCGCCGCGAGGCAGAAGGACGTCTCTGGCTAATGGTCAGAAACGCCCTTCTGACCATAGAGCACTACGATACCGGCACCGTAAGCTCTTTACACCGGGCACAGATCGGGAAAGCCGACAGTGCGCTGAATTCAGCGCACTGTCAGCTTTCCAGCAGTATATAACACTGCATGTGCCCAAAAGTGGTGAAAGGTCCTGTTTAAGGACATTTATGCCTAGCACTAAGGCAGCAGAGCCCTCTTCTTCTACCCCTGTGACAATGACACCTTGTTGAGGGAGACGGCAGTCGCCAATCTGGATGGTGGGTTCCCAATAACCCACTTGAGGAATAGGCTGACCGTTACTTGCTAAGAGATCAAATCCTTGGCCGCCAACGTCTTTGGATAGGTCTCTGAGGTCCCAGTGTTGAACATAAGCAAACTTATTTAGGGTATTGACTTGAGAGCCAGTGTCTATAAGGGCCTCGAATGGGACTCCATTGATTCGGACAGTGATGTACGGACAGGGCGCAATGAATTTGGGCACCTTGGAGGGACCTCTGTATATTCCTCCCGAGGGTTGGTCCTCTGCCTCGGGGGCATCCCGTTTAACTGAAAGCATTGGTTGCGATGGTGGCCAAATTTCTTACAATAAGAGCAAACAGTTCTATTAGCAGGTGGTGGCCTGTCAGGCGGAGGACGCCTGGGACCTGGATAGTACTGTCGTGGCTCAGGTGAGGAAGAGCGGGACAGGGAAGGCTCCCTGGATTTTTTAACAGCACTTTCAACTACTCTGTCCATGCAATCTTTCAGACAGGCCACCAGATCAGGTGTAGAAGCTTGGGCAGCCTGAGTAACAGCAGGAACAGCTGGAGCGGCAGGTAACAGAGGTGTAGGTGCGACAACTTGTCCACTTTCTAAGTTGGAAGGGTGAGAGTACAGGAGGGGGCTGTAAGGTGCCTCGGTCCCCAAGACTTGGATGGCTAGCGACTTGAAATCTGCAAATGAAACGTCCTGATTCTGCACCGCTAGCATGCGGAGTTGGCTTTGCCCTAGCCGGGAGTCTACGCCTTCAATAAATCTGTCCTTGAGCATCTTATCAGCTTCAACCGCACTAATGGAATCAATTTGCTGTACAGCCCGGAAAGCAGTTTGCAGGGCTAAGGCATAGTCTCTCAATGTCTCACCTGGTTGTTGTCTTCTATTGAAGAATCCCAGTCTCACCTCTGTAGAAGATTTTGGTTCAAATTCCCGCTTGAGCCGGGTGAAGATCTTTTCAACAGTCTTTATCAGCTGTGGGCCAGGAGCGAGCTTCTTGGAAGGCGACTCCTTCCAGCTGGCCCAGAAGCACATTCACCTGCTGCACTGGGGATAAAGGTAACAAGTGAAAAGCCCGGAGTATTTGTTCCTTAAAGTCTGTTAAAGTGTGGGGGTCCCCCTGATAACTGGGTAGGTGCGGAGCCCTCAGAAGAAAGTTCACTCCAGTAGCTGCAGCAGCTGATCCATCATCAGGAATAACATTTAATTGAGCATTGTCCGCGTCAGACATGATAGTAGGATAGTGTGGTACTGTTGCTTTAAATTTTTCTCGTGCTTGCGGCGCTGTGCCGGGTGGTCAATCAATTCACTCTTTCTCCCTCTTGCCAGCGCTGCTGGCTTACTCACTGCGCGGCTGCAGAGGCAGATGTGGACGCTCCGGTGCGGTCCCTGTAGCTGGGCGGAGATCCGGAGCAGTCGGCGGCTGGTCGTGATGTCACTCCTTTCCCAGGAGTGAACTGCAGCCGGCTGAGATGAAGGCACGCCTCCCGACACTAGAGGGGAAGCCCAGGGCTTCAGCAAGATGGCGGCTGGAGCGGAGGCCACAAGAGGAGGAGTCGGCAGAAAGCAAGTACACAGTCTGTGGAGGGGGCGGCGACACTCTGTAGCTTTTGGTGCCAATCCAGGGGGCGATTCTGGCGCAGCCTGAGGATTTTGGCGCCCGCTGGCAATACAGTCCACAGACACGCCGGCCACACAGCAATGGCGGCGGTTTTAAAAGCACAGTACCCCTTTATACACAACAGTTCGTTACTCACTCTGAGATGGCTGGTAGTCCACAGGAGGGGTAGCGATGATGGAGTATAATGTCCAGCAATAAATTGGGGCCCAATTTTCACAAAGTTCATATCCTGTTTGTGATGCCAGAAAAAGGGGTCTTGTGGTAACCAGGGGCAACGGGCAATGTAGTGTTGTCACGTTTGGGCAGAGTGGTGTCCCGGTGTATCCCTGATTATCCACAACCCTTTCCACTCTTCCATTCACCCAGGCGCGATGTGCAGGATAACAGTCGACCACACAGGGTTAGGGTGAACAGGTTAACTTTACTGAAGAAACCGGCAGTCTTACAGTGCTTTGCAGCAGCAGGTTCACAGTGCAATGTGACAAAGTCCAGTCCAGGCACTGAAGAGTTAAGTGAGGCACCAATCACCAATCCTTATGTCCCTTAGCAGCAGTTGGGAGGACGGTTGCTATTAGCAATGTGAAGGTGTACAAATACAGTAGGAGAGTAGATGATAGGACAGGCCAGCCCTTGTGGGAGACGACGGTAACTGCGGCTTCGTAACTTGGCTCATTACGGATAAAGACTCACGTTTGGTGATGTCGGGGTGCTGTGGCTCGGGGACCGATGAAAGGCCACTAGCAAGGCAGGAGGGTCCTTGAAGTAGTTGCCCCTCCTGGCAAACAGTATGCACAGTACTTTAGGGAGGTAGGAGACCTTGCAGAGTTTCCGCAGCTCACGGGGCTCTGTCCGGAGAGGTAGAAGGTGCAGGAGTTGATTTCAGGGGTGCAGGCACTTCAGCCCAGCTGTACCGGCCGGCTATATCTTCCAGACCCGGATTTCAGCTTGTCAGGGATCTCGGCTGAGACCTGCAGTCTCACTGCAACTTCAGAGAAAACAAGTAGGCCTAGACCTCAGGCTTGAGGCCTACACAGGAGCTAAGAGCTGGTGGCAGGGATGTCTGCCTTCCCTAGACTCTAGGTCTAGACTGCAGGCCTGAGAGGAAGGAAGCTCCTCCCAGGGAGAGGACTGGATAGGGATTGGTGCTCACAACTCACATGTTTAGCAGACACAGGAAACTTAAAGTGACAGAACATAACAATAAATTTATAATGCAAAGTACATCAGGACCTATATAAAAGAGAGATACATCTGCCTAAATACTGACAGGGGTGCCACAGAGGTGCTGGGGAGCAGTGCCCAGGAGTAAGCTACTGGCCACAGGCGCACAAGGGCCCTAACTCACTATCAGTGGTCGCTCTGGGTCACTGCACTATGTCAGTGATGGTGAACCTATGGCTCACATGCCAGAGAGGGGACACAGAGCCCTCTATGTTGGCACACGTGCGGTCGCCCGGATCGCTCACTAACAAGGAATCTGGTACAGGATTCCCCATTGATGAGCAATCGCTGCCTTCAGTTCTATGTGCAAATGCACACACAGCTGAAAGCTGTCAGTGTAGGTTGCAGATCACGCAAATGCAGTGTGATACCGAAAATTTTACTTTAGCATAACCAACAATCCAACATATTTTCCGCGAGCAAAGCCGCCGGGTATTCTACTAGTAAGTATATAAATCCCCAAAACAGCAACTTTAGTTCTGTACATACAAAAGAGGAAAAATAATCTGCAGTGGAGATGAGCGATTCAACATGACACAAACCAAATTCATTCCAAAATTCCCAACTTTTAGATTATAGAATTCTTGGGATTCATTATGTGCAATTCTAACAAAATGACGTCTGCCAGATCGAGAGGAGCCCAATGACCTGGAGCGGAGACCGGGCTGGATTCCCCATAATGCTACGAGGGCAACCAAGAGAATTTATGGAGAAAGAAAGACATTGCCATTGCTGTCAGAGCTGCCGCATCACTATCACATGTCTCACATTCTATCAGATTGTATCCAAGTGAAGTGACAATTAGTGACACATAAATCTCATTATCTTACAGAGATTGCCGACCTAAATTAGAAAATATTCTGTGACAAACCAACATTTATTCCCCTTTATACCATTTCTTATGTCTCAGCTCAATCTGTGTCACTGTGACAATTTAATGTCACATAAATCTCATTTTGCTGCATAGCGCCCCCCAGAAATTGCCGCAGTTCTCATTTATACCTCATTATTAATAATACAGATTTACTATTGTGTAGGGGGGAGTTTGGGGAAGATTTTTGTTATATAGTTTAATAAACTTTTTTACTTCCTTTTTTTGGAAAAAAGGCTCTAAAGTTTTCCCTAGTAAAGCTCTACCTAAGCTAGTCATGAGGGACTATAGGAGTGTGAGGTCACTGATGATGTCATAGTCATGGCTATTATGTAAGAAGTTCAACCATGAACACTGCCACTTTGTAAGAACAGAGATCACATCAGACAGGGTATAAACAACAACAGACTCCATATCTCATTCACTGACCTGGGGACTCCTCATGGGACACCTACTATAGTCCACCCTCCGAGGTCACACATGGACATTCTGTGTCACTCCAGTAATGCTTCTTGTCTTCTCCTTCAGATCCCAGTATCCCGCTGCTCAGAGCCATGTTTACCTGGAAGCAGGAAGAAGGCAGGAGAAACAATTCACACCTGCTGCTATGACTGTGTGCCATGTTCAGAGGGAGAGATCTCCAATATAACCGGTATATGATAGTAGGAGCAGTAGTACTGTCTTATCAGTGTGATGATGGTCTAGTAGGAGTAGTAGTACTGTCTTACCAGTGTGATGATGTTCTAGTAGGAGTAGTAGTACTGTCTTACCAGTGTGATGATGTTCTAGTAGGAGTAGTAGTACTGTCTTACCAGTGTGATGATGTTCTAGTAGGAGTAGTAGTACTGTCTTACCAGTGTGATGATGTTCTAGTAGGAGTAGTAGTACTGTCTTACCAGTGTGATGATGGTCTAGTAGTAGTAGTAGTACTGTCTTATCAGTGTGATGATGTCCTAGTAGGAGTAGTAGTACTGTCTTACCAGTGTGATGATGTTCTAGTAGAAGTAGTAGTACTGTCTTACCAGTGTGATGATGTTCTAGTAGGAGTAGTAGTACTGTCTTACCAGTGTGATGATGGTCTAGTAGGAGTAGTAGTACTGTCTTACCAGTGTGATGATGTTCTAGTAGGATTAGTAGTACTGTCTTACCAGTGTGATGATGTTCTAGTAGGAGTAGTAGTACTGTCTTACCAGTGTGATGATGGTCTAGTAGGAGTAGTAGTACTGTCTTACAAGTGTGATGATGTTCTAGTAGGAGTAGTAGTACTGTCTTACCAGTGTGATGATGTTCTAGTAGGATTAGTAGTACTGTCTTACCAGTGTGATGATGTTCTAGTAGGACTAGTAGTACTGTCTTACCAGTGTGATGATGGTCTAGTAGGAGTAGTAGTACTGTCTTACAAGTGTGATGATGTTCTAGTAGGAGTAGTAGTACTGTCTTACCAGTGTGATGATGTTCTAGTAGGATTAGTAGTACTGTCTTACCAGTGTGATGATGTTCTAGTAGAAGTAGTAGTACTGTCTTACCAGTGTGATGATGGTCTAGTAGGAGTAGTAGTACTGTCTTACCAGTGTGATGATGTTCTAGTAGGAGTAGTAGTACTGTCTTACTAGTGTGATGATGTTCTAGTAGGAGTAGTAGTACTGTCTTACCAGTGTGATGATGCTCTAGTAGGAGTAGTAGTACTGTCTTACCAGTGTGATGATGTTCTAGTAGGAGTAGTAGTACTGTCTTACCAGTATGATGATGTTCTAGTAGGAGTAGTAGTACTGTCTTACCAGTGTGATGATGTTCTAGTAGAAGTAGTAGTACTGTCTTACCAGTGTGATGATGTTCTAGTAGGAGTAGTAGTAGTAGTACTGTCTTACCAGTGTGATGATGTTCTAGTAGAAGTAGTAGTACTGTCTTACCAGTGTGATGATGTTCTAGTAGGAGTAGTAGTACTGTCTTACCAGTGTGATGATGATCTAGTAGGAGTAGTAGTACTGTCTTACCAGTGTGATGATGTTCTAGTAGGAGTAGTAGTACTGTCTTACCAGTGTGATGATGATCTAGTAGGAGTAGTAGTACTGTCTTACCAGTGTACATGATGGTCTAGTAGGAGTAGTAGTACTGTCTTACCAGTGTGATGATGTTCTAGTAGGAGTGTTAAAGCCAAAATATTGACTATATCATGGATCAATAAGTCAGTCCAAATTAATAAGCATGTTTGTGCACAAATCGCTAATAATGAGACAGACACAGAGTTCCGTATCAAATCAGCCATGCTAGCCCCTTAGCCCAGCTCAGCACAACTGGCTCTTTATTGAAAGTACACACACTTTAGAGACAAAGAAAGGAGGGGTTACTGCCCCCTTTGACATTCCTGAGTTGTCCATCTCCCATTGGCTCCAAACCTCAATGTCCAGCCAGACACCTCCTTGCTGTAACCTGAAGACTTCACCACGAGGCAGGGTAAACAAGCTCCCTCTGGGCTTCAAGATCCTTTGTCTCAGATCCATGCAACCTCATTAAGGAAAAATTAGTATTTCTACAATATAAAGTATAAGAATCTTGATTCATGTTCTCAGACTTGACAGGAGTAGTAGTACTCGATTATCAGTGTAGATAATGAGAATGATGTTCTAGAGCTAGATTTTATATTTTCTGCTGATGAAAGATGATGGAGAATAAAATTCGATCCATAATGCAGTGAAATGTTTGATTTGAGTAGCCGCTCAATACTTGACAGTTCGATTGAACATCGAACCCTATTATAGTCTATGGGGAATAAATACTCATTTAGGGGGAAACCACTATTCGACTCAGGAGAGTCACTAAGTCCACTATGACACCCCAGGAAATGATGCCAATACCCTGGAATGCAACTGGGACAGCAGGGGAAGATGTCTGGGGGCATCTAATATGCCGAAGTCACTGTATTACATCGGGATTCCTGTCAGCTTGCGATATGAGCGAGTTGACTTTTTCCCATAGGAATGCATTGACCAATGTTGATTGGCCGAATGGCATACAGAGTACAATATTCGGCCAATCAATGCTGGTTCTGCTGAAGGAGGCGAAGTCTAAGATTAGTCCACAGCACTGCTTTATTTCTGGTGTAGCAGTGCAGACCGTGCACTCAGCTCGGCTCATCTCTGGAGTACCCGAGCTGAGCGCATACAGAGTACAGCATTCGGCCAATCAACGCTGGTTCTGCTGGAGGAGGCAGAGTCTAAGATCGGTCCACAGCAGTCTCCATTCTGGTCCGATCTCAGTCTCTGCCTCCTGATAGACGAGCCTCCGGCAGAACCAGCGTTGATTGGCCGAATGCCGTACTCTCTATGGCATTCGGCCAATTAACGCTGGACAATGCATTCCTATGGGAAAAAGTCAGCTTGCGCATATCGCAAACTGACAGGGATCCCGACCAGATAGAGCTCCAAAGATCTGGTTCAGTGACATTCCCCCCTAAATAAAGGTAATCCCTAGCTAACCCTGCCTGTAAATCTGTCCCTGTCTCACAGTCACATAGTTCACAGTCTCATATGCCCCGGATATTAAATCCACTATTCTTATAAATTGGAGGTTACCTGAATTAGTCAGCCAATTACTTTTTCCGATTTTTTTTCAATGCCTCCGTTGTCCTAGTTCCTGTCCCACCTCCCCTGCGCAGTTATTGGTGCAAAAAAAGCCGTCGGGGGAGGGGACGGATCGGGGGTGTGGCTTAGCGGAGGGGCGTGGTGACTCGAAGGGGGCGTGGCTTAGCGCCGTTCGCCGGCAGAGAGCAGGCCCGGAGACTGCCTGCGCTCTGCCTGAGCGTGAGGGGAGGCTGCTGGAGCAGCGCTGCTCCAGTGGCCTCCCCAAACCACCGCTCGGTGCTAAGCCAGTCCAGGACAGCTTGTCCTGGACTGGCTTAGGTTAGCAAAAATGCCGCCCTCCCTGAGGCCCTGGCATAGCGCCGCCTGAAGCGCTCGCTTCAGGTTGCCTCATGGGAGGTGCGGCGCTGCTGTTCGCTCATCTCTAATAACTAATCTCAGAGCCGTCTTCATATTGTCATGTATATCTGTTCTGGGGTTGGTGACAAGAAACCGCCGTGGTTCTCATGTTTATAAGGATAGGTTTTTTTTGGGGGGGTTGAGCAAAATTTATGTATTGTAATATATTTCAGGATGATGATTACAGGTTCGGCCAATAGTAAAGATAAGGAAGGACACGTCTGTACGACCATTTCATCCATTTAACCTCATCCCTGTTAGAAGACCATAATGGCTAAGTGTTCTTTGCTTTGTGTTTTCATTGCAGCCTTCTAGGAATCATAATTGTTTCATTTTTTGTGATTGTTACAATATTGGGACGTTTCCTTCACAATGAGTTGTATGAACTTACTTATTAGCTTATAGTAACTATTTCTGCACCAAGTTTACCTTTATCTTTTCTCCATTTCTTACCTTTATACTATGTGTCACATGATTCCACTGTCACTAAATATCTAGTTTGTCTCACTTACTATTTGTTCCCGCAGGTCCTGAGAGTCCTGACTTGTGGAGTTTTCAGACAGATCGGTCCTTTATAATATCTAATATGTAATTAAATCTTCCTACAGATGCCGACAGCTGCAGTAAATGCCAAAGTGACGAATGGCCAAATAAGAAGAGAGACCGATGTCTGCCCAAAGTAATGGAATTCATCTCTTATAATGACACCATTGCTTCTGTAACTTCCTCCTTCTCACTCTTCGGATGTCTTGTGACCGGCTCCATATTTGGAATATTTATTTCCTACCGGGACACTCCTATTGTTAAAGCTAATAACCGGAACCTGAGTTATCTCCTCCTGGTCTCCATCATCCTCAGCTTCCTCTCTGTCTTCTTGTTTCTTGGTCGTCCCAGTGATGTCACTTGTAGATTACGTGAAACCAGTTTTGGAGTCTTCTTCTCGGTCGCCGTCTCTTCACTTCTGGCCAAGACTGTTATGGTTTGTGTTGCTTTTAAGTCCACCAAGCCTGGAAGCCCCTGGAGAAAATGGCTGAGTGTGAAGCTGCCCTATACCATAGTGTTGTTGTGTTCCTCCTTCCAGGTTGTCATCTGTGTTCTGTGGTTGTCTATTTCTCCCCCATTCCAGGACCTGGACACTCAGTCTTATCCTGAGAAGATCATCATTCAGTGTAATGAGGGCTCAGATCTCTGGTTCTACTCCATGTTGGGTTATATGGGGCTCCTGGCCGCTGTCAGCTTTCTTCTGGCTTTCATGGTGAGGACATTACCGGACAGTTTTAATGAGGCCAAGTACATCACCTTCAGCATGCTGCTGTTCTGTAGTGTCTGGATGGCCATGATCCCGGCTTATCTGAGCACCAGAGGGAAATACATGGTGGCCGTGGAGATATTTGCAGTAATGGCTTCCAGTGCTGGACTTTTAGCTTGTGTGTTTTTCCCAAGATGTTTTATTATTTTATTTAGATCAAAAATGAACAGAAAAACTGATCTGCTGGGGAGAAGAAAGGGAATATGTAATAATAGTAATAAATGATGATGTGTAATATGCCACGTGGTAACATAATGCCCCTCCCCCACACCACTATTATACACTGTGCTAGACAGAATATCTCTGTATTATATTCTATTATAAAGCTTTTGCCCCTTATTCCCATGAAGATGCTGCTTTAGTGGTATATATATATATATATATATATATATATATATATATATATATATATGGTAGTATTGTTGCACTGCGGGGTCACAATCCTTAGTACTGACCGTCCTGCAGATGATCGCACTACATGTGACGTCACACATTACACAGCCGGTAATATGTCAGGACTGAATGAATATACAGTATACATAGACAATGTAGCATTCAGGCTCAGCAGATTCTTTCTGAATACAGGAAATATTTAGATACATATAGGTAATAATAGTGGGTGGGGAAGGGTAATTATTTTACAACATGGATAATTAAACAAGACTAGAGATGAGCGAACAGTTAAATATTCGATGTTCATTATTCGTTTCGAATAGCCCCTCAATATTCGACTATTTAAACGAATATCAAGCCCCATTATAGTCTATGGGGAAAAAAGCTTAGTTTCAGGGGAAACCACTCTTCAACTCAGGAGAGTCACCAAGTTCACTATGACACCTCAGCAAATGAGGACAACAACTCTGCAATGCAACTGGGACAGCAGGGGAAGCATGCCTGGGGGTATCTAACATGCCCAATTCCCTGTATTACGCCACTAATAATGCGGGAGCTGACTTTTCCCCATAGGAATGCATTGACCAGCGTTGATTGGCCGAATGCCTTAAAGTGTACAGCATTTGTCCAATCAACGTTGGTTCTGCAGGAGGCTTGTCTGTGAGGAGGCGGAGTCTAAGATCGGTTCACAGCAGTCTCCATTGCGGTCCGATCTCAGGTATAGCAGAGTTGACACAGCTCTGCTACACCTGAGATGCAGCAGAGCTGGCCGTGCGCTGGGCTCTGCTACATCTGAGATGTAGCAGCGCTGTGTCAACTCTGCTACATCTGAGATCGGACCACAATGGAGACTGCTGAGGACCGATCTTAGACTCCGCCTTCTCCAGCACTACAAAGCACAGCTCGTTCCACAGAATCTAAGCCCTTAACCAACTTTCAACCAAAAATAAAAATGCTAATCAGATGATGATGCGATATTAACGGATTTTAATTCTTAAATGTAATTTTATTCAACAAAATTAGTAACTAATAAAAAAACATTGTAAATGAAGTATCGTTGTAATAGTAATGACACCCAGAATAATCATATTTCTTAGGGGGCCACACGGTGGCTCAGTGGATAGCATCACTGCAGCCTTGCCGTAATGGAGTCCTGGTGTTGAAATCCCTCCAAAGGCAAAAAACCATCTGCAAGGAGTTTGTATGTTCTCCCTGTTTTTGCATGGATTTCCATCCCATATTTAAAAAAAAGACATACTGATAGGAAAAAAATGTACATTGTGAGCTCTATGTGGGGCTCACAATCTACAAAAACAAAACAAAATAATGTTACTTATTCTGTATGGTGACTGGCAAAACATGTCACAAAGCAATGCTAGAATTGTTGGGTTATTTTCAGATTCCACCCAGAAAGAGTTACTAACATTTAGTCAATAAGTCATAGGCACCCGGAAATAGTGTCAATAAAAAGTACATCACATCCAACCAAAACCGAGCCCTCATATGGCCACATCACCAGGAAATATAAAGAATATAGCTTGTACAAAGTGAAGGCAATCCCCCCAAATAACCAAATCATTAGGACAAAACTGACTGCGGAAAGAAGGAAATGTATAAGCTGTGCAAGCAAATATCAGAGGGCCCTGAGTTTCTGGTCAGAAGACTTTTGTCTCTACTAGATTTATATAGTTTGTAAAACCACTTACACATATACAGTCCTATGAAAAAGTTTGGGCACCCCTATTAATCTTAATCATTTTTAGTCCTAAATATTTTGGTGTTGGCAACAGCCATTTCAGTTTGATATATCTAATAACTGATGGACACAGTAATATTTCAGGATTGAAATGAGGTTTATTGTACTAACAGAAAATGCGCAATATGCATTAAACCAAAATTTGACCGGTGCAAAAGTCTGGGCACCTCAACAGAAAAGTGCCAGTAATATTTAGTAGATCCTCCTTTTGCAAAGATAACAGTCTCTAGTCGCTTCCTGTAGCTTTTAATCAGTTCCTGGATCCTGGAGGAAGGTATTTTGGACCATTCCTCTTTACAAAACAATTCAAGTTCAGTTAAGCTTGATGGTCGCCGAGCATGGACAGCCCGCTACAAATCATCCCACAGATGTTCAATGATATTCAGGTCTGGGGACTGGGATGGCCATTCCAGAACATTGTAATTGTTCCTCTGCATGAATGCCTGAGTCGATTTGGAGCGGTGTTTTGGATCGTTGTTTTGCTGAAATATCCATCTTCGTCACTTATTCTTGAACATTTTTCTCAAGAATCTGCTGATACTGAGTGGAATCCATGCGATCCTCAACTTTAACAAGATTCCCGGTGCCAGCATTGGCCACACAGCCCCAAAGCATGATGGAACCTCCACCAAATTCTACAGTGGGTAGCAAGTGTTTTTCTTGGAATGCTATTTTTTTTGGACGCCATGCATAACGCCTTTTTGTATGACCAAACAACTCAATCTTTGTTTCATCAGTCCACAAGACCTTCTTCCAAAATGAAGCTGCCTTGTCCAAATGTGCTTTTTCATACCTCAGGCAACTCTATTTGTGGCGTACATGCAGAAACGGCTTCTTTCTCAGCACTCTCCCATACATCTTCTCCTTGTGCAAAGTGCGCAGTATCGTTGACTGATGCACAGTGACACCATCTGCAGCAAGATGATGCTGCAGCTCTTTGGAGGTGGTCTGTGGATTGTCTTTGACTGTTCTCACCATTCTTCTTCTCTGCCTTTCTGATATTTTTCTTGGCCTGCCACTTCTGGGCTTAACAAGAACTGTCCCTGTGGTCTTCCATTTCCTTACTATGTTCCTCACAGTGGAAACTGACAGGTTAAATCTCTGAGACAGCTTTTTGTATCCTTCCCCTGAACAACTATGTTGAGCAATCTTTGTTTTCAGATCATTTGAGAGTTGTTTTGAGTAGCCCATGATGCCGCTCTTCAGAGGAGATTCAAATAGTAGAACAACTTGCAATTGGCCACCTTAAATACTTTTTCTTATGATTGGATACATCTGGCTATGAAGTTCAAAGCTCACTGAGGTTACAAAACCAATTTTGTGCTTCAGTAAGTCAGTAAAAAGTAGTTAGGAGTATTCAAATCAATAAAATGATAAGGGTACCAAAATTTTTGCACCGGTCAAATTTGGTTTAATGCATATTGCACATTTTCTGTTAGTACAATAAACCTCATTTCAATCCTGAAATATTACTGTGTCCATCAGTTATTAGATAGATCAAACTGAAATGGCTGTTGCAAACACCAAAATATTTAGAACTAAAAATGATTAAGATTAATAGGGGTGCCCAAACTTTTTCATAGGACTGTATATGCAAATGTGTTTTTCACATCTTAGCTGAGGCTTTTATTGCTGCCATTTTGAAGTCCATGCACCTTTGTGATCAGATTTTACCCTATTTTTTGAAGAGCAAGGTGAACAAAAAAGATTTGGGATCATTTTTTGCTAAAATAATATATTTTTTATTAGATCAGACATTTTCAGACACAGTAATACAAATTATATCTATTTTCCATTTCTTTATGATAAATAGGAAGAAAGAGCAGTTTTTACTTTATTTTTTTTTTTTTTTTTTTTTTTTTTGTTATTGGCCAGCACCTCAAAATCTCACTGCTAGGGTGATTGGACATTTGGGAGGAGCCCTTTATACCTGGCTCAGATTATGGGTTCACTATTAACATGGGGTTTTCTCCTAACCTATGTTATATGTTCTTTTCTAACTAATGACAAAGGGTTAAAGGGGAGGCTGAAAGTGGGCGACTGATGGCCCCAGAAGAAGGCCGTAGTGTTGGAGCCCTGGACAGGTGAGTCTGAGCTGTTCCTTGTTTTCCCACACCTCCCCAGGGTTATGATTATTATACTCTGGGGTCTGAAGATGGGCGTAAATCTGATGATAAATCCCCCCTTTATATAATAACAGGCCACTGAGTGTATTGTTAAAGGACTCTGTTTATTCTCAGAATGAAACAAGGCTTCAGGGTCATGTAAACTATAAATGAACACCTTAGGGCCCATTCACATGGAGGAAAATGGTGAGGAATTTGGTGTGGAATTTCATTGCTAAAAAATGCCTTCCATTGACTTCAATGGATTCCTTTTTTTTTGCTGGAAGAACAAGGAACCCATTGAAGTCAATAGGAGGTCTTTTTTAAATTGTGGAATGTGAGCCCCATGTAGGACTCACAATGTACATTTTTTTCCTATCAGTATGTCTTTGTAGAGTGGGAGGAAATCCATGTAATTACAGGGAGAATACACAAACTCCTTGCAGATGTTGTTCCCGGCAGGATTCAAACCCAGGATTACAGCACTGAAGGGCTGCAGTGCTAACCACTGAGCCACCGTGTTCCCCCAATGGGAGGCTTTTTTCAGCACTGAAATTCCACACCAAATTCGACACCATTTTCCTCCATGTGAATGAACCCTAAAGGAATTTGGTGTGGAATCTGAGGCAGTTTCCACACCAAATTCAGTACCATTTTCCTCCATGTGAATAGACCCTTAGACTGGATGGTAAAACATTGTGGGCGTGGCTGGTTAGATATCAGATGCTACAATGGCTGTAGAGCAGTAAGTTCCTATACCGAGCAGAGAAAAGGAATGCGGATACACACTGGTAGCGGGAGACAGACTGGAAAGTGGAGTACACTGATGTAAGAAACTAAAGAAAAATGGCCGACGGAGCATGAGCAGTCAAAATTATATCAGAAATCATTCTGTGACATTCATGTTAATCCTCAGACATAAGTATTAACCCAGGGTTAGGCTTTATAACAGATTCTCTGCCTTCATTATTAGAAACAGCCCAATAAATAACATTGTGTAACCATAAGCAAAGAACAACTGGATTGCAGTAGTTGGATATAATTGTATGAAAACAAACAGAACAACATAACAGAACTGAATGTACCCAGAATAGTGAACAGAACAGACCTGTAACACCCCAGTATTGAAGCATCTATGCTTTTCGTCAATACGCCCCCATCACGCCCCTTTTCTTTGAAGTTGACAGGTACCACACCCCTTCAGCTGGTGATAGCTGTATCCTCTCTACATACAGGGCCGCTTGTAAGATTTGTACCTTAAATTGTTCAGCATCTGCAGACATCAGGCAAAAGGAGTCCTTATTCCTGGTTAGTTTAATTTTCAGATCCAGACCATTCAGTATGAGTTTCGGTTGATTAAATATATTACCAAAAATGGGACCCAAAAGCTGTACAGGTCTAGATCACACTGTATACCGAGCTCTTTTAGTAAACCCCAAATTATTAGCGTCAAGGGCCCTTTCATGATGGTGACTGTGTCTTTATAGAACAGGCCCGACGTGAACTGCGACAACAGCGCTTGTGAATATAAGTTAAAATTGTCTCTATGTAGGCTCTATAGCTGTACAAATTATCCGAACGTGAAATAAGTCTGTTGCTGGGCGTTACGTCTATCTGGGTGAAAAGCGTTGCTATTGGATAAAGACCGTGAAACAGACTGGATAGATCGGTGATATTCAGTCAATGCAGAGCCTCTTTTAACGAGGAAGAAGGAGACTTATTGTGATCTAAAGGTGTGTACCAGCTATGTGAGTAGTGGATTTTGGTCATAGCGACCTCATAAGGCCCCGCTAAATGAACTGCTTTGACGAGTTTTGTTGTATAAACAGAGATTCCATGATTTATGGAGAATTCAGCTGATTTTCATTAATCCAAGAATTGAAGGACGTAGGGTAACCTAGCCACTTTACGAAAAAATGAGTTTCACCCCTCACACGTCTCTTCTCAGTATCTTTTCTATTCTGTAGACGCTGTCAGCAACGGTAGGCACTTTCTGTAACTCTTCTTTGTAAAACGAGCCTTCTATTTGGTCATTCGCTAAATCAATGAGTTTATACAAAGGTTTTTTTTCTCTTTTTTTCTGTTTTCAAAAAATGTAATTTATACAACGGTTTTCTTGTGTTAATGCCAGAGACAACAAAAATCTCTGTGTAAGTCTGTTCATACCCTTTAGCGAAAGAACCTTTATACTGCGTTATGTGAACATTGTCACCTATTTATAACGTCTGTCTATCTGGTTTAAGAGTCGTGTATTTGCCATAAATAGTCCTCCATATTCTTAATAAATTGTTTTTTGTTACGTCCACGGGCCTGCAGTGAATTGTATTGTGGTATGTGAGATTACAGCTGTATAAAAAATTATTTAGTTCATCTATATATCGGTGTGTATGGCGGCTATATACAAATTTCCACATCTTTGTTTTTAACGTTCCATTAAATCGTTCCACTAAAGAGGTTTTCACGCTGTTTGTAGTAAAAAAAATGGTGGATATTTTTTCCTTTTTGCTGCTTTCTGGTTGATCATTCTTCATAAATGTCTTTCTTAGCGGCATATGGAGTGTATAAATCGGTTGGGTTATTAACCAAGAAGCTACAGTCGGCCTCTTTATACCGTGTTTTTTAACAGACCTGTATAAACTCTCTACGCCGCCAAAAGATCCAGGTGCTTTAGGATTAAATATATCTTTTACAAATATTTTTCAGATGGCACCAGCGGCATGGCTGTATCGATTACGAGTGTTTATATTATACATAGCTGCTATATCAGCAAGGCTATCATCTCATATGTACTAACAAACTTTTATACACAGTTTAGAGTATAGAGTTACAACCTATTGATAAGATTAGTTGCTTCCATGTGTGGTGTTGTAGAGTGCTGGAGTGTAGAGACTAACCGCTAATATTTTAAAGTTAACTGTAGTTATTATCACGCGTTATATATATTTACCCGGCCGAACCATTTTGCAATCGCAACTGAGAAAATGTATTGAAACGTCTTTATTTTCACAGACATTTTTTATGTATTTACGGGTAGAGTTGTGAATCTACGATTGTCATAGTCATGAAAATACAGAAGACTCTTTGAATGAGGAGGTGCGTCCAAACTTTTGGTCTGTACTATACGTGCGTGGTTCGAGGGGCACCAGGATGAGGTTAACGTATTCCCTTGGCCAGTAAATTCCCCGGACTTGAACCCAATCGAGAATCTGTGGCACTACCTCGATCGGGTTGTTCGCGCCATGGATGCTCAACCGTGTAACCTAGTGCAGCTGGCCATGGCACTGGAGTCGGCATGGCTCAACATCCCAGTGAACATTATCACAACATGCCCTCTCTTCCTGCACGTCTCGCAGTGGTCCGCTCTGCCAAAGGTGGTTATTCTGGATTTTGACAGGTGGTCAAATTAATGTGACTGGACTGTGTATATGTCACTTTTAATTTAGCTAATAAAAACAATAGTTTTCCATGACAAAAATACCAAACTAAACACTAATACAAATGTATCACCATTTTGGTTTTCACTTTGAATAGAAGCCATTGGAATATCCCTGCAAATATTTGTATTAACTTTGTAATGGATTTATCTCTGGCTCAAAGATACACAGCAATCTGGGTAGTTATGAATTAAGGTTATAAAATGTCTTTTTTCATGACCTTGACAAGATTGTCCATGATCCCAAAAATAGTTTAGATGTTTTTTAAGAATGCCATTGTCATTTATGTAGATTCCATACTGATGACCTCACCACAGAATAAGTCATCAGTATGTAATCTGTGGGGGTCTGATACCTATATTGTGCAAAGATCAGCACTGGAAGCTGAGGAGGACAGGATGGCAGACATGTTACTCCTATTTAACTAATAGGAGGAGCACTGGAATTCTCAGTGTAATAATAAAAGCCCCAGTTACTTATTTCCAGTCATTAGAGATGAGCGAGTAGTACTCGATCGAGTAGTTATTTGATCGAATACTACGGTATTCAAAATACCACTACCAGTACCACTCGCTGTTCGAATGTAAAAGTTCGATGCAGAACCAGCATTGATTGGCTGAATGCTATACAGTTGGCCAATCAATGCTGGTTCTTCTCCTACCTTTAGAAGTCTTCTCCGTGCAGCTTCCCCGCGGCGTCTTCCAGCTCTTCATTCACTCTGCCAGGCATCGGGCCTGGGCAGAGCTGACTGCGCATGTCCGCTTGTAGTGCGGGCATGCGCAGTCGGCTCTGCCCAGGCCCGATGCCTGGCAGAGGGAATGAAGAGCCGCAAGAGCTGGAAGACGCCGCGGGGACGCTGCAAGAAGAAGACTGCACGGAGGATCCAGCCCAACCCTCACTCGTGGACTTGGTAAGTATAATTTGATCGAACATTGCCTACCCCTGAAACGAGCATTTTCCCCCCATAGACTATAATAGGGTTCGATATTCGATTCAAGTAGTCAAATATTGAGGGGCTACTCGAAACGAATATCGAACCTCGAACCTTTTACTGTTCGCTCATCTCTACCAGTCATGTATCCTGTGTTATCTCATTTGTTCATATATACCCTTTTGGCTTCAGGAATGCGGTATTTCTGCTCTGTAAGCAAGCACTGTCTGTTATATCAAGAACCTTTTGTTATTCCATTAGCATACCAGTACTAATCTTGTTTTCACAGCAGTAGACCCCCGAGACTATATGTATTATATCCCTTTATCACACAAAACCCAGACTCCATGACTTTAGCCAAAACTAGTAAGGAAATATAGTCTTATGACAATATTTCACCAGGAGATCCTCTCACAGTTGCACCGTTAAATTTCTCCAGTGCAGAAGACAAAGACGATCAATTCAAATTCACACATGTTACTGTTGGGCGCAGGAAAAAGGTCTAGACACTGAACTCAGTAGCCAAAGAGGATTGGGGAGTCATTCTTGGTGTTTACACGATGGGGAATTTGCCACAAATCTCGTCATACCTGACACGATGGTTATTTGGGGAGGAAATATGACTGTTCATAGTTATTTGGTGTCAATATGGAGGGTAGGGTTACCCATTTTAGTGACATCAGTCAGAGAGGAGACTAACATAGGTATATGGTCTCCCTCCAGACATAGGCGGGAGTTCTGATTCTGGGAAGCATGCGAGAACATTCTCAGTTACTGACTTAAGCAAGCGCCCTGAGGTCTAAGAGTTATGCCTCAGTGAACCAGATTACAGATTAATTCTGGTATTGCTTTTTTCTACTCTTTTATTCCTATTTTTATTTTATGTATTGTATTGTACTTTTACCTGTATTTGCTTGACATCCACTGATATGTACTTCTGTATATGTTAGTGGCTAGTACCACTAAATATATAAAATGTATACCTAAAAAAATGGAGGGGATTCTGGCTAATTCATCCACACATTGCAGAAAAAATCTTCAGCAGAAAAGCTGCAATTTCAAAAACGCAAGTGTAGAGGAAAACTGTGAAAAACACTGCGACAAAATTGTCTTTTCCACTTTATATTTTAGCTGTGGCTCACTATGTCACTATTTTAGTGTAAGCCTTTCAGGTAAGTTCACATGGAGGAAAGTGGAGCGCAATCTGGCACGTATACACGTGTCGGCAGATCACGTTCAATGTTACATCGTATGAACTTACCCTTCCAATTGCACTTGGGAAACCTGAAAATAAATTGTAGTTTTTATTATTTAATCACTTAAAGATCAGATGTTAGAATGTAAAGCATGGAGAGATTGTTATAGAATGTATTCAGTTCTGATCCCTGCTCCATCTGCATTTCAGTATATAGTACTTTGGCATCAATCTTCCTATACAGGAGAGCAGTGGTTCCCAAACATTGTTACGTGGCTGGATATCTGTGCAGTGGTTACTACTAATAGATTGTCCATGACTACACGGGTGGCGCAGATCATTCTTATGTACTGTATGTTTTCACTGCAGGGCTCACCATTTGTCTCTGGTTTATTTATTGTACAGTTCTTGTTGTATATTCGTGAAAGTCAGAGATAACCATGACCGGAAATCACTGCAACGTTTTATTGGAAGGGGTTAATTCATAATATTACTATATAGAAAATGCCAAGCTGGGAGTAATAGTAGATGAAAGAGAAATAACACTTATTCCTCTAGCTGTAGTCATAGATATCAGAACTAAACAATCTACAACAGAGATTTATTATCAGAGTATGGAGTGATAAAGGAAAGCCAAATAATAAATATGATTGGATAATAACAAAAACATCAATTAATCTCATTTCATAGAGTCATTCACATAACATGTCTGTGTAAGAAGTGTCCTTTACTGTTCACTTCAGGGTCTATCAGGATAATGTAACATTTAGGTAAGAACATGCAGCTCAATATTCCTCCCCCGGAACACAATATGGCGAATATCTCTACGATGACCATGTGTTTCCCTGTACTGCTCAGATAGGCCGGGATGGCACAGATCCAGACACTGCAGAACACCAGCATGCTGAAGGTGATGTACTTGGCTTCATTATAGATATCAGGTAATGTCCTCACCATAAAAGCTAGAACAAAACTCAGCACCGCCAGAAAGCCCATATAACCCAACATGAGGTAAAAGGCCAAGACAGAACCTTCATTACACTGGATGATGATCTTCCCAGGATAATCCAGGTTATACTCTTGGTATGGAGGAGACACTGACAACCAGATAACTGCATTCACAATCTGAATAGATGAACAGACCAACACGACTGAATAAGGAAGCTTAACTCCCACACACTTTCTCCAGGAGCTGTCAGGTCTGGTGGCCTTGAATGCTATGTAGACTATGATGGTCTTGGCCAGGACAGAAGACACGGCCACTGTGAAGAAGGTCCCAAAGCAGATTTGTCGCACCATGCAGGTTATATCCACCGGACGACCGATGAACAGAAACACAGAGAGTAAGCTGAAGATGAGAGAGCTCAGTAGGATGAAGCTGAGGTTCCGGTTATTGGCTCTGACAATGGGAGTGTTCCGGAATAAAGTGAATATTCCTATTATAGATACAGTTATAAGAGAGAGTAATATGGAGATGGTGGAAAAGACTGAACTAAGGACATCAGTCTCATAGGAGAAAAACTCATAATCTCTGAGCACACAATTGTTCTTTCCCTCATTCGGCCATTCATCTTCAGGACATCTCTGGCAATTGTCACTGTCTGTGAAGGAAAAGGAAATGAGTTCAGAATTCAACTTTTATCTATCTATCTATCTATCTATCTATCTATCTATCTATCTATCTGAGATAGGGAGGCATCAATTGCAGCAGGTCATGGTACATATCGAGTATATATTCCGAACTCTGACCTATCCTTCTAGTCGCACATTCAAACCATCAACACATCCTGCCGCCTCCAACTCAAGAACATCCATTGAATCTGCTCCTTCCTCGCCCCAGAAATTGCAAAGTTGATAGTCCATACCCTCATAATCTCCCATTAAGATTACTGATTACTTCTCCATGGCCTCCTTGGAAATACTCTCACTCCCCTCCAGTCCACCTTAAACTGTGCTGCTCGCTTAATTCACCTCGCCCCCCGTTCTTCATCGGCCACTCCCCTCTGCCAATTACCTGTTGCTCAGTGAATTGAGTTCAAGTTACTAACACTGACATACAAAGACATCCACAACCCGTCCCTTCCATATATATCTGTCC
Source organism: Leptodactylus fuscus (assembly GCF_031893055.1). Classification (NCBI taxonomy): domain Eukaryota; kingdom Metazoa; phylum Chordata; class Amphibia; order Anura; family Leptodactylidae; genus Leptodactylus; species Leptodactylus fuscus. The sequence continues at coordinate 356,445,194 of NC_134265.1, forward strand.
TAATCCCCCACATATACATTGGTCCTTTTAAATATATCATGGCATTTTTGATAATAGTGTAGATGTATTATGATCTATTATAAGCTCATGTACGGTAGTATATTAGTAATGTAATATATTATGTATTAAGTCTGTTGAATATGTTTATTATATCTTATGTGTATTATGTGAAGATATGATTTTTTTGTATATGGTTATAGTATAATGGTTTATGAACAGTTAAGTGTAGAGGAGGAGGAGTTAACAGACCTGATGGTGTTCTAAAAGCAGTCAGATCAGAGCAATCTGCAAGCCGAGATGAAGGGGATATGATGTCCCTGAAACGCGTCACTTTTTTTCAGATCTTTCCTGCTCGATGTAGTTACTATGTAACTTTTTAAAATTTTGATGGAAATAAAAGTAAAATTTTATATATCTACCGTGGAATTATTGAAATGAAGATCCTGTTTGGACGCTGAAGTTTTACCTATTTTGGATACTGATTCACAGACGTAGTTCCCCTGAGGTTCAAGCTGCCCAGGATCTATTTGTATACATGGATTACAATGGATATGGTGAGCTGAATAGACTGTTTTACCTATTTCTAATCTCCCGCTACCTGCCCACACGTAACCTCAGATCCTCCAAAGACCTCTTACTCTGCTCAGCTCTCATCCACTCCTCACACACCCGTCTCCAAGATTTCTCCCATGCATATCCCACACTCTGGAACTCCTTACCAAGACACATAAGACTGACCCCAACAATCACAAACTTGAAGAAGGCCCTGAAGATTCCCCTATTCAGGAAGGCCTACAACCTCCAATAACACTATCACCACACCACCATCTGTACAGTCTCCCCCTCCCCTTCTGTCTCCACCCCCCTTCCTTCATCGACTGTAAGCCCTCGTGGGCAGGGCCTTCTACCCCACTGTGCCAGTCGTTCAATACTAGTATTATATTTGTATGTATATTTTGTGTCCTGTATATAAACCCACAAATGTAAAGCACCATGGAATTAATATAATAATGTACATCACCATGGAATTAATAGAATAATGTACAGAGCACCATGGAATTAATATAATAATGTACAGCACCATGGGATTAATATAATAATGTACAGCACCATGGAATTAATATAATAATGTACAGCACCATGGGATTAATATAATAATGTACAGCACCATGGAATTAATATAATAATGTACAGCACCATGGAATTACTGGTGCTCTATAAATAAACAATAATAATAATAATAATAAATATATTTCTAGGAGAAGAATATAATTTCTAATTTTAGGAAAACAAATCCATAATAATCTACCAGAATGATTTGTAAATTCTCCTTCTGAACACGGGATACAGTCATAGCAGCAGGAGTAATAGCCTTCTATGGAAACTTTTTGGGTTCCTGGCAGGCAGGGTTCATTGCATCGACCTTTAGGAATCTATGTAAGAAATAAGATACAAGATTTACATTAATAGTTGTCACTTAGCACATTCATCTTCATAAAGGTAAAGTATAACCTTATAGTGGTTGTCCCAGCTAGGGGGGGGGGGGATGTCATGTGCTGCTTCACATGAAATGTATTATACACTTATATACTTACTATTATGTTCTGATATATTGGATACTCCTTGAGTTATAAGGGGTAACTTAGGTTCTGGCTGATGCTTCTCTAGTTCTGTGTTTTGTTAGTATCTTTGTCACTATTGGTAGCCTGAGGTGGGACCTAGAGCCCATTCAGATTGCTCAGGTAGTTCAGCTCCTCCAGGGTGACATCTACAATAAATGGGCCATCACAAGAAGGTTTGCTGTCTCTTGTACCATACAGGACAGGGGCCATTACACAAGAAGAGTCAAACAGCGTTATAGAAGGGCATCAACCCAGCCGCACAAATACTACATGTTCGTCTGTATGAGCAGAGGGAGCTCTATAAGAGCCCTATAAAATGGCATCCAGCGGGATACTGGTGTGTAGGTCTTTTGACCAAATTGTCCCAAACAGATTCCATTAGAGTACATGAGGGCCTGACATCATGCAGATGGATCTTTGCTCACAGTCCTGCACTGTCTAGCTCAATTGGCCAGAGAACACAAGAGTTGTTAGGTCGGCCATTGGTGCCACATTCTCTTTACAGATGAGACCAGGGTCACACTGAGCACATGCACTAGATATAAAAGAGTCTGGAGACAATGTGGTAATCGTTATGTTGCCATCAATATAACCTAGACGTGGACCTGGTGGGCTGACATATAAGCCAACTTCCCATGTACCACGTCATGCATGGTGATTGTCACAAAAGGAGTAATCCCATTAATAAGTCTATAGAATTCATAGGAAAACAATGGGATATAAGATTAATAAAGACTTACCATCTTTTTAATTGATAGAAATTAAGAAAATATTAGTTTTCTTACTTATACAGGGCCATTATATTCTGCATAGTCAACACTGTCCCCAGTAGGGCTCACAAACTAATTTCCCTATCAGCATATCTTGTGCCACATGCGATATGGAGCCACACTAGAAGAGAATACATTATGTCAGAAACGCACTGATATATAGGTGTATCCAGTGGTGAACCTAGCCTTCATGCTGCCTGAGGCGGATGATCAAAAGACTCCCCCCCGACTGAATACCGGGGGTGGTGGTGGGGGGTCATTTCTTGATTGTCTGCCTCAGACAGTGGGGGTTGTGGGTAACATTACCGTGAATACAATGCAGTAATATGTTGTGCAGTAATACTTACAGGAGGACGTCTTCCCACATTTCCCGTCACTTCCCTTTGTGGCTCCTGTAAGCAGCACTTTTCTCTCCACATTTTTTGTGTGGAAACCACATGAACCCCAGTATTAACTATGGGGCCTGTGGGTTTCCTGAAGGTTGCTGCTTTTTAATGCATATAGGTTTCTGTTTGGGGGTCCCCAAGCAGACTCCACGAACGGAAACCTAAACGCAGATGGGAATCAGGCCTAAGCATCACATTATATAATAGTACGTATAATGGTAGACATGTATGGAAGCAAACACAGAGAGATAGATAGATAGATAGATAGATAGATAGATAGATAGATAGATAGAAGATAGATAGATAGATAGATAGATAGACATTCATTAGAGGTGCGGCCCTGGGTGTATCTGGTGAATATCAGGAGCCCTGAAGATATTTATCCTCGTTATCAAGACATAGGGTATATAGGTAAAAAAACAAAAAACAAAAGGGATTACTAAATTCCACCTAGAGAACATCTTTCCGTAGGATTTCTAGAATTATCCACCATCCTAAATGAATGAACCTGCAGTACTGATCTGGTACCCCAAATATCAGCAGTGGGTTTGGACAGCCTAAATATACTGTATCCTCCAAAACCTTCTCAGCAGGTAGCTGAATATTCTTCCAAATACTGGAGGTATAAAGTATACACATTCCTCCCAGTGTCAGAAATAACCATGCTTGGGGCCACACGGTGGCTCAGTGGTAAGCACTGCAGCCTTGCAGTGCTGGTGTCCTGGTGTTCAAATCCTGCCAAGGGCAAAAAGGAGTTTGTATGTTCTCCCTGTGTTTGCATGGATTTCCATTACATATTCCAAAAAAAAAAACCACATACTGATAGGGAAAAATGTACATTTTGGGCTCGCAATCTAAATAAAAAAAAAAAAAAAAAAATAGCCATGTTCTAACTGCATCAGTTTATTTCTTGCTTCTACTGAAGTTCTAATATCATCTCCTGATGAATCCCCCGCCAGTAGGTTGGGGGTGAAACGTGTAGAGACACATTAAGGGAAGTATTCTCACCATATTTCTCCTAAAAGTTCTACAGTACATGCACAGTAGATCTTGTCAAGAGGATAAAGACATAGAAAAACTTCAAGGGTATATTTGTATATGAATACTAGTGAAGGTCTATACAGTAACATACCTGGTTGTGAGTCCATGTTATTTTCTCTAAAGCTGTATACAGCTGTTTATCCTCTGGAAATGATGTGTCAAATCTTCCGACATGTGTCCCAGTTATTATTTCATACCCTCCCGATATGTTTAATACCCAGTTAGTTATATCCAGTGGTGATATCCAATCTCCATCCTCATTAAAAAATATATTTTCTTCTTTTATGTATTTTGATAACTGTAAAAGATAAGTCACGGGTTTGATAGAAAATCTCACTTTGCAATAAACTCAATTGATTGGAAAACTTAACTTTATTAAATCCTTTATAGATTCTAATACAAAGAAAATGATAATTTTTTTGTCTACTCTCCCCCAATTCATTCTTATGATCTTATCTGTTGTACATGATGTCCATCAGAACCGCTCTGAATAATCCCTGTGTAATGTTAATTAGAGATGAGAGAACAGTAAAATATTCGATGTTCGTTATTCATTTCGAATAGCCGCTCAATATTTGACTATTCGAACGAATTATCGAACCCCATTATAGTCTATGGAAGAAAATGTTTTGTTTCAGGGGATCCCACCATTCGACTCAGGAGGGTCACCAAGTCCACTGTGACACCCCAGGAAATGATGCCAACACCTCTGCAATGCAACTGGGACAGCAGTGTAAGCATATAAAAACAAAAAGGGGAGAAACACCGAGCGCCAATGATTGTATAGTCTGTTCGCACGTGGAGAGATAAAAAGACCAAGATTATGGCCTCTTACCTTCTCACGTGACAAGTTGTCACAATTAGTAGAATTCGTCAAAATATAAGGTGGTGATGGCAGCGACTACTTCCCCTCTTGTGGACCGAAGTGCACAGCGGAAAATGGATATATGACGTCCCTCAGGGTCAGAACCCAAACAGGCGTGGAGGTGTGGGGATAAGTGCGCACAAACACCAATGGTCAGCCGGAAATTCTTCCAAAACTTTAATATCAGTATACAAGCACAACGCGTTTCGGGCTAGTCGCCCTTCCTCAGGTGCATTAACAACTATAAAGAATGTATACACACAAAAAATGTAATATACACACATACATCCACATACCAATTGGAAACTTCATAGTAAAAACCAAAATCTAAAAGGCAAAGTGATTTCACTACTAACAATAGTATTTTTGTTCCCCAATAAACATTAGGAAGAGTGCATATATATTCTGTATAAAACAGTACGTGTCAGACTGTACAGTAAAGACCAGTACCTAAGACATTTGTTTAGAATAAAAAGACATAAACAAAACTAGGATAGGTATCCACCATTAAAAAGGTTCCATGAGGGACCAGAGTATTTAAACTGAAACCAACTAATAAAACTTCTGTTTTCCCTTACCTCAGGCTGGCCGCCTTCAGAAAATGCTATTGAAGGGTGTGGACGCTGCCGCGTGGCACGCCGTTCTTTAAATAATAATGAATCCTTCGCGGGCAAAACTTACAGCCAGTGCGCATGCGCACGCGGCGGGATCCGATGTTCACGGTCGGACACATCGGGCATTTCCGTAAAGGACTATTGCGCATGTGCAGGGATACGGTCCCATTGACGATGACTGCTAGGGAGAGCGGTCTAAGTAATGCTGAAGCGCTCATGCACAATGGAACACAGGGCACTATGCGTGCTGTGATGGATAATAGAATAGGCTAAGTTTATTGACTTATAAGCTAAGGGCTTAAGTGCAGGAAGGGATAAATATATCCTAATTTTAGCCTTTAAAATACAGTGCTTTTGGCCCTTGGAGTGAGAAAAGCCTTTAAAAAGCGGTGCTTTTGGCCCTTGGAATGAGTAGAGCCTTCCACCAGCAGTGTTTTTGGCCCTTGGTGTGAATAGAGCCATTAAAAAGCAGAGTTTTTGGCCCTTGGAGTGAGTAGAGCCTTTAAAATACAGTGTTTTTGATCCTTGGAGTGAGTAGAGCCTTGCACCAGCAGTGTTTTTATCCCTTGGTGTGAGTAGAGCCTTTAAAATATAGTGCTTTTGGCCCTTGGCATGAGTAGAGCCTTTAAAAAAGCAGTGTTTTTGGCCCTTAGAGTGAGTAGAGACTCTAACCAGCAGAGTTGGGGGGAATCAGGGTGGATTGATCCTAGTAGGATCAGAATTGAGCAGCGGTTATGGTGGAGGAGTATGAGGAGGAGGAGGAATTGTAGAGGGTGAGTACACACATACAACTTCATGTTGTGGTGTTTGACAGTGGTGGACATTAAAATGATGGGTCTATCTAGTGGCTATTCATTTTTATGAGCGTCAGCCGGTCAGCACTGTCAGCTGACAGCCGGCTGCGCTTATCCGTAATTATGACACCGGCAGCGCTGAAGACCCTTTCTGAAAGCACGCTGGTGGCAGGGCAGGAAAGGACCCCCAATGTATACAGCGCAAGTTCCAGCCACAAATCCAATTTGGAGACCCAATAAGTATAGGCCGCAGAGGGATCGGAGAGGACAGGGCTGGTGTCGGCCAGGTACTCCCGCAACATACGCCTATACTTATCCCTCCTGGTGACACTAGGCCCCTCAGTGGTGGTAATATGGCGAGTGGGTGCCAATAACGTGTCCCAGACCTTGGAGAGTGTGCCCCTGCCCGGTGTGGACCGGAGGACAGTTTGTCGCCTGCTGGAGGAACTCTCCTGTGAGCCGCCAATGAGAGTTGATGGAAACATCTCCATCATATTCTGCACCAGTTGCTTGTGGCAATCACTCATTAGACTGGCCTTCCGCTCTACCGGAATAAAATTACAAACATAATTTTTATACCGGGGGTCGAGGATTGCAGAAATCCAGTAGTCATTGCTCTCCAAGATTTTGGCAATGCGTTTGTCAGTTGCAAAGCACTCCAACATGTATTCAGCCATGTGTGCCAGAGTGTTACTTGACGTCACTTGGCTGCCCCCACCGGAATGGTCACTTCATTTCGTCCTCCTCTTCCTCCTCCATTTCGCCCCAACCGCGCTGCAGCAATGGGACGCAATGAACTTCCCCACTAGCCTCCTGTTTGACAATGATATCTGCCACTTCATCCTCTTCCTTCTCCTCCTCCCTCAATATACGCTGTGAAGCGGACAGGAGTGTGCCATGACTATCCTGCTGGGATGTTTCTGCTCCTATGCCCGACTCCTCAGTGTCCAATGCGTTACCCTGATGGCGATGAGGGATTCTCGCATCACATACAGGAGCGGGATTGTGACACTCACGATCGCGTCGTCACAACTGACCCTCATGGTTGACTCCTCAAAGACACGCAAGATCTTGCATAAGTCTGCCATCCATGGCCACTCATGGTGCAGAAACTGTGGGAGCTCACTCTGAGGAACCCTTGGGTTTTGGAGATGGCACTCCATCAAGGGTCTCTGCTGCTCACACACTCTACTCAACATGTGGAACGTCGAGTTCCAGCGTGTGGGGTCGTCGCACATCAGCCAGTGTTCTGGCAGATGGAGGCATTGCTGGAGGCTTCGGAGGCTAGCAGCGGCTCCTGTGGACTTGCGAAAGTGGACGCACAAGCGCCGCACTTTCACCAGTGGCTCGGCTACATTGGGGTATGTTTTCAAAAAACGTTGCATCACTAAATTGAACACATGGGCCAGGCATGAAACATGTCGGAGGTTGGCAAGCTCCAGAGCCGCTACCAGGTTGCAGCCGTTATCACACACAACCATGCCTGGGCCCAGGTGCAGTGGCGAAAACCATGTTGCCGTCTCATCGAGGAGGGCATCCCTCACCTCTGAGGCAGTGTGCTGTCTCTCCCCCAAGTCTATGAGCTTCAGCACGGCCTGCTGACATCTCCCCATGCCAGTGCTGCAGCATTTCCAGCTGGTAGCTGGGGTCAATGTGATGGTGGAGGAGGAGGAGGGTGGTAGTTCAGAGCCCCTGCCTGGAATGTTGGGCGGGGAAATGAGGTAGAGATTGACCTGCTCCCAGCATTAACTATATTCACCCAGTGTGCCTTCATTGAAATGTAGCGTCTCTGCCCGCATGCATTTGTCCGTGCGTCAGTGGTCAAGTGGGCCTTTGTGCAAATCGCGGAACTTAGGTCCTGCCGGATGTTGCGTGACACGTGCTGGTGCAAGGGGATGGCACACCGGGAGAAGTAGTGACGTCTAGGGACAGCATAGTGCAGTGCCGCACTTGCCATCATGGAAGGCCTGAGTTTCAACAAGCTGAAACGGCAACATCTCCTGGGCCAGAAGTTTGGAGATGTGCACGTTTAAGGCTTGTGAATGGGGGTGGGTAGCACTGTATTTTTGCCTGTGCTCAAAAGTCTGGGAGATGGTGGGTTGTTTTGAGGAGGCACATGATGGTACAGGAGAAGGAGCTATGGCAGGAGAAGGAGCTAAGGCAGGAGAAGGAGCTAAGCCAGGACAAGGAGCTGAGGCAGGAAAAGGGGACGATGAGGGAGAAGTCCCGAAAGTGGTGGAGGGAGATGTGGAGGTTTCCTGGCTGCTGGTCTGCACTGCAGCACCAGCACTGGCAACAGTGGGAGAGGCAGTGGCGGCAACACCGGATGACAATTGTCCTGCGTTTGCTCTCTGCCACTGAGCCCAGTGCTTGCCTTCCAAATGACGACATATGGCAGTGGTTGTAAGGTTGCTCTTTTCAGAGCCCCTACTCAGTTTCAAGTTGCAGAGTGTGCAAACGGCACTATATTTGTCCGCAGCACATACATTAAAAAAAATCCACACCACTGAAGACCGTGGCCTCGATGGGGGAGTTTTTCTAGGCTGGCTACAAGAGGGAACATTTTGGGCCCTGCTGGCTGTGGCCTGGCTTCGGTGAAGCAGCTGTCCTCTGCCTCTGGACATGCCTCTACCTGTAAGCACCCTCTTTGGTGCTGCACTTCCCTTCACATCTCCACTGCTCTCCCTGCTTGACATCCGCCCTGTCCAGGTCGGGTCAGTGGCCTCATCGTCCACCACCTCCTCTTCCAAATCCTCCGACGACTCCTCCTCCTCCTCCTCTTGCGCACCGACGACGGCAACAGGCTGCCCTGATGGCAACTCTGTCTCGTCATCGTCGTCACTGAGGGATGATTGCTGGTCAACAACAACAACAGGAGATAATGGATGCTCCAGTGTTTGTGCATCAGGCAACTCATCTGTTACCTCTGGTGATTCAGGACGTGGTGGGACAGAGAGAGACAGTGAATGGAGCCAAAAACAGCTCCTGGGAGGTGGGAAAGGTGGGATTAGGTTGCTGGGAAGATTGGGCATGTTGTGAGGAAGGAGGACCAGACTGTTGGGTAGGAGGAGGAGTTGAGGTAGAGGCTGACTGGCTGGTGGAGAATGTGCTGGAAGTATTGTCCGCCAGCCATTGTAATACCTCTTCCTGGTGCTTGGGCCTACTTAGGTTTGTACCTTGCAGCCTACTTAATGTGGTCTTCAAGCCGGGGACTGTGAGGAAGCGCAATGCTTCCTGCCGCAGAGCTGTAGGCGCAGTAGACGCTGTTGATTGAGCGCAACCTTGCCCAACATCTGCATTTCCATGCCCCCATACTCGTCCCCTTGCGCTAGCCTTGCGCATTTTGGATGTACTATTCCTTTTTTGATGGTCTATACACCGCAAAAAAAAAGCTGTTTTCCAGCTCTATATGAACTTGTAACTGCTGTGGATTGCTGCTATTTTTCAAGAAACCCCAAAATGAAAGGCTTTTTTCAGCTATATATGAACTTGTAACTGCTATGGATTGCTGCTATTTTTCAGGACACCCCAAAATTAAAGGTTTTTTAAGCTATATATGAACTTTTAAATGCAGTGGATTGCTGCTATTTTTCAAGAAACCCCAAAATGAAAGGCTTTTTTGAGCTCTATATGAACTAGTCACTGCTGTGGATTCTGGCTATTCTGTGTGCGGACAGCCAAAAATGAAAGCTGTTTCTCCGCTATATATGAAGTTGTATCTGTTCTGTATCCCTGTTTTCCACTGTCCGGGGAAAGCTGGACTGATGTCCCTGTAGTGTATAGCTCTGAGAAGAGCTGCTGGTTTTCTTCATTAGTTTTTGCCTGCCTATCTGAAGCTAATTGCTATCTCGCCCTCAGCAGATGTCTTTCTCTCCCTATCTCTTACCGCAAAATGACAAATATTGGGTGGGACTATTCTTATAAATTGGAGGTCACCTGATTTCGGCAGCCAATGGTTTTTTTTCAATTTTTTAAACTGCCTTCATTGTCGTAGTTCCTGTCCCACCTCCCCTGCACAGTTATTGGTGCAAAAAAACGCGCCAGGGAAGGTGGGAGGGGATATGAATTTTAACTGCGTATGCGGCCTGATATTCAATTGTGAACAAATACATCGAACGCCATGATATTCGATCGAATACCTATTCGATGGAACGGTATTCGCTCATCTCTAATGTTAATGTCACACTGCAATGTTGAATAGTCTATCACCAACCCTGTATACGGTATATGGCTATCTCCTTACAGCTGCAGTTTGGCAGTAAGTAGAATGTAAAAGCAGTAGTGATATTGTCTATGGGGTCTATGATATAGTCTATGACAGCACAGCGCTTGCAATTGCGATTGTATTCCGACCGGGGTGGGGGTGGGGTCTTCATGTGGACTCTCCCCAGAAGGAATTCATACACTAGTGTGAACCAACCCATAGTTTCAAAATTTGTTTTGCTTTGGATTTGACTAATTTAGAACAAACATTGATTTGTTCTGAATAATAAATTTGAATTGCTTTAGAATGTGGTGTATGACACTTTGAGGACTCATAGGAAGGTAAAACTGTTCCAAAAATTATCCCTTTTGGGAGGCATATGTCAGATGGTGTTACTCTAGCATTTTAAAGCTTTGTGTAACTGCTCCAAAAATTGTCACATTTTGTAGAGCAATATTTTTTTTTTCCACAAAAATCATAAAAATATAAATATCCCTAATTGGGGAGTGCTAGCAGCAGAGAAAAGTTTGGTGTTTTCAAAGTAAAGAAACATTTTTGTAAGTCTTTCTATTATATCACTAAAAGCAGAACAGGATAGACAAGACCATAAGAGGTGTTTGGCTGTGTAGTGTTAGCAGTAGTGACAGGACTGTATGGACAGGATAGACAAGACAAGAGACAAATCTGGTGGCCTCCTCAAAGGGCCTCAGGAGGCAACAAACTTCCCTGTTGAGTTTCCATTGCATGATTGCAAAATAAGAGAATAATGGGAGGAACCATCAAATCCGATACTCCACATCAGTGATTTGCTACTTTTAGCACCGCTTGGGCCTTAAATACCTGCAGGTGACAATTTTGCTTTGGTAGTAAGTGGGTGGGAATGAAGTCAGGGCGGGAATACCTCCCAGGACATACTGTTTATCCTGTATGCCCCATTTTTCCTGCTGCTTTTGGGGATGAGAACACAAAGATGTCTATTGAGGGGGAACTGGTGGAGCTAGCTAGACACTGCTTGTAGTCAGAAGATTCCAAACCAAAACCAACAACCCTGTCCTTGTTTCAGGGTTGTACTGTCACTGCTGCCACTCAAAACTTTGAACTAATGGGTTAAGAAAGTCATTTAGCCCCCATGCTCATAATTGTTACTCTATTTACACAATTTTATAGAATGGCCCCCATTACCCACCACATGAAAATATACGACTTAGTAGAGAAAGAATGGAGGGTAAGTATCTTCCATCAAGGATAAGCACATACAGTACCATCACCAAGTTTAGTTCACCCACATAAGGTTGGATCTATGAAAGGATTGCACTGTGATGATATCCTGAATTAAATACACCGACTAGCAAAAGGGATAACAATGTTTTGCACTTATGACTTTCAGGCTGTTTTCACACGGAGTAACACTCTGATCATTCTGACACATAAACTAGGTTTGCTCAGTTACCCTGACAATGCCACTGCCAGGTCTATTTTGCTAAGTAAGATGGTGAAGCCTTTTCATGTGTGTATGTAGACATGTAGTTCCTACAGATACATCCTTACAGCAGATATCCCCACACTCGTATCTTTTATTTCTATCACTATCTACCTCTAGTTGATTAAATGTGACTAAACTTTGTTCTACTTCTCCTACTCCTGTGATTCTAGGATGGAATATCCTGCACTTCTTATACTCACTCTGCTCTTATAGTAAGACATTTTTATGGTATTTTCTTCTTCATATTTATTAAGAAAAATGTTCATTCCATGTAAAGCCTGAGCCATAATATAGACAGCAGTGTACACTTGGTAAGGAGTTGTGTCTTCAGGAAAATCCAAATTTGAATTAATTTTTTTCTCTTCTTCAGAACAGTTATGAAATGTTTTATGATAATACTTTGGGATAAGAAAATCCTTTACTGGATTTCCTGTATAACACAGGGACAAAATCATCCAGAAATCTTCCAATACCTCATCAGATGGTTGTTCAGATAATCGAAATATATGCAAAATCTTGTTCTCAGTAATATTGTGTCTTGGGGTAGAAAACGCTAAACTGCAGTTAACTGGAACTTTACCCTCACTGGAAAGTATAAGCTCTGTAGGAAGTGACCAGGAATTTGGAAATATAAGAGTCTTGCTACTTAGGACATGAACTGCACTGAATAAAAACTTTGAAAAAGTCACACTATAGGTGCCGCATATAATAATAACATCAGTAGATGATTCCTGTAAATCTTTAGGGACATTCATATAACTATCTATAGTTACAAGAATGGTGAACTCCACACAGATCTGATGAGATGTAAATTGTCGGATTATCTGCTGTAACTCCTGCCGTCCACTCTCATCATCTGATGTGATAATCCCAACCCAATTCCACCGGAATCTTTCCAGTAACTTCACATATGCTGAGAATTGTATCTTGTCATCTGGGACAGTTCGGAAGAAGTTTGGGTAAAGCCTTTTATCACTTAGAAGAGAATCTCTCGCCCCATAACTGATCTAGGAGAAAAAAATACAAAGTACTCGGCAGGGTTTGTGCTAAATCCCACCATAGGATTATGTGCTGGTGATGGAATAACAATAAAGCTAAAGTGAACAGTCCTGGTGGTAGAATCTTATGGACGCGCTCCGCCTGCATTCTTTTTTTCACCGATCATCCCTAGCCAGATTATTAGTAGTAACAGCTTCTAACCATGTAGTAATTCTTGTTTTCTTCAATAACATTCCCCCAGATACTCCCTTAGGGCACCATATTGTCCCCTCTTCTCTTCTAATCTTGCCAATGGTTTTTTCACAGTGTCTGCACATTATACCCCAACCAGCTGCCCAAACTACAATTCCTAAGGCCTTGTACATTAAAAGTGTTCCTAACTTACCTGCAACTAGTGCTTCATCAAAAGAGGCATGTCAGCCTTGTCAGTGCTCCAAAATGTATTTTTTTTTTTTTTCCAACAATTACCGACATGTAAAGTAAATGTAAAGGTATCCCCACGTCCGAAATCGCCCGCTCTACAAAGCTGTACAAATATTTTTCCTGTTCGGTAAACGCCGTAGCGGGAAAAATGGTCAAAAGTGCCAAACCACCATTTTTTCACTGTTTTAATTCTGATAAAAAATTGAATAAAAAGTGATCAAAGCAATAACATTTCCCGGAAATGGTAGAACTACAAAGTACACCCGGTCCCGCAAAAAAAGACGCCCTATACATCCCCGTACACGCACATATAAAAAAAGTTACGGCTGTCGGAATATGGCGACTTTTCAAAAAATTATTTTTTAATTCAGTTTTGGATTTTTTTTAAGGGGTCAAAATGTAAATAAAACCATATAAATTTGGTATCCCCAGAATCGTCACGAAACAGAATACAGGGGACAGGTCATTTTGGTTGCACAGTGAACGCCGTAAAACCAAAGCCCATAAAAAAGTCGCAGAAATGCATTTTTTCTTCAAATCCACCCCATTCTGAATTTTTTCCCTGTTTCCCAGTACATTATATAGAATAATTAATGGCGGCATCATGAAGAAAAATTTGTCCCAGGAAAAATTAAGACCTCATATGGCTCTGGGAGCGGAGAAATAAAAAAGTTATGGGGTTTAGAAGGAGGGGAGTTAAAAACGAAAATCAAAAAATGCCATCGGCGGGAAAGGGTTAACTTCAAATACCTCTGTCCCAAAGTCACTATGTAAAGTTTCTCACAACACCGTATATATAGCAGCGCAAATACAAAGTAACTTCAACACAAAAGTCTCATGTATTCTCAGAATTACAGCAAAAACAAGATACAAAGTTACATTTTATATCCCATCCCTTATACACAGTACAAAAACCTTACCCACGCCTGTATATACCCACTGCTACAATCACTGCAGACGAAGTCGCGGGTAACAGCTAATATATATATATATATATATATATATATATATATATATATATATATATATATATATATATATATATATTAAGCCGTAGGCAGGACAGGTAATGGAGGAGGAGTACATCTCACCCAGACTACTCAGGTGGGTGAGATAAGACTTTCATCTGCTGAGCATTTTGGTAAATTCTCAGTATTGGGCTGGATTTTTAGGAATGACAAGTAGGTTGGTAGTGGGACCTGTCATTCCACCCCCATCCAGTCCACACTTTGGGGATGTTCCAGCAGCAACATTGGGTCAGAGTTTGGCTGGAGAGATTCAACTGGCTCTTGGATTCCTGTTATTCTAGGTGAGGTGACCTATTCTAAGTTTAGTTAGAGCCTAGTCGGGTAGGGATTAATTTTTGTATTGTTTCCTTTTGTTGCTGCACTACATTTTTGAGTGAAAATAAACTCTACCTTTGTTTTGGACTAAAGAAACTGGACTTTTGTGTCTATGCCACCCCACCTAGCAACCCCAGACCCTGACAATTGGTGGAGGATGCCGGCGTACAGTGGTTGCTTGGGGCAATGACACATCTACTCCTTCCTGGAGAATTTTTTTTTTTATGTCCTGGGTAAAAGCTGCTGCTGCTATACAGACCCGGACTATAGAGGAGATACTGAAGCATCTTGTACAGTCCAATGTACAGCAACAGGAGACCAACCGTTTGCTGTTGGAGCAGATTATGCTCCTTAAAGAGACTGGTGTCACCAGACCGCAAAAACCTGTGGAGCACAGAGATGAGAAGCGGGCTGTGCAAAGAGCTTTGCAAAAGATGACCCCAGATGATGACATAGAGTCCTTCCGGACTGTGTTTGAGAGAGTGGCCGAACGGGAGAAACTGCCAGCTGCTGACTGGGTAGACATCATTGCACAGTATTTGACCGGTGAACCCCAGAAGGCCTAATATGACCTCTGCCAGCAAGATGTCCAGGACTATGATAAACTAAAGGCGGAAATTCTTGCTCGGCTGGGGGTATCCACTGCTGTCCGTGCCCGACGGGTACATACCTGGAGCTACCATATTGACAAGCCTGCCAGATCCCAGATGTATGACCTAATTCACCTGGGTCAGGGGATAATCGTACACATCAGGGACAGTGTGTGCCTACATAGGCAGTACGGAGACTTACAAGTCATTCCTGATCCGCTAGGGATTCTGGGTAAAAAAATGTGCAAATCTATTCTCCAGGTTGTAATTAGGAGAACAGTGCACTCTGTATGCTGCCCTCTAGAGGGCAGCATCCTTAACATCATGCATGACTCAGTTAAAAAGTCTACTGTCATGATGCAGATTTAATTGCCAAATTAGTATTTCTATTCCAAAAGGAACAGATTCCCAGCTATGGACAGCGCTGTTTCGGCCTATTGGGCTTCGTCAGCATAGCAGGGATAATGATTTGGCAGAGTGAGAGACTCTCCATGATGTGTACGATTATCTCCTGACCCTGGTCTATAGTCTCTCACTCTGCCAAATCAGCATCCCTGCACTATGCTTAGGAGGCCCAATAGGCCGAAACAGAGCTGTCCATAGCTGGGAATCTGTTCCTTTTGGAATAGAAATACTAATTTAGCAATTAAATCCGCATCATGACAGTAGACTTTTTAACTGAATCATGCCTGCTGATTCGCCTGGTGAAAAAGTGGCTGGAACCAGACACCTGTACCCCTGTAAAGATGGTGGAGAAGGTGGTCCTAGACCAGTTCACCAGAGCTTTTCTTCCTGCGTTGCAGCACTGGGTTGGACATGGAGACCCCAAAGATGCCAACCAGCTCGTCAGCCTTCTGGAGAGGTACCTTGCGACTAAGGTGGAAATCCGTGATGACCCTACAGCGTGACCATCCCCCCGGAACACCCGATGGAGGGCACCTCCTGGTAAGACTGTTCTGATATTTGAGAGCGGAGGGAAGAGCTCGAGATGTGCTGTCTAGGCAGTCCACTAACCCAAGAAGGGACTCTCTGCTGGAGAAACCAGGGCTGGTACAGTGTTGGAGATGCCATGAGTGGGAACATATTGCTGCCCAGTGCCCATTCACCTCTGTGCCAATGGACTGTGACACTGGTAGGCGTCAATCATTATTTGCCAGATCTGTCTGCTGCGGCACCGAGACTAGAGACTGGGCCTCAGTTCTGCCAAGTTGTGGTGAATGGCCATTCTGTCCAGGCATTGTTGGACTCTGGTAGCCCGGTCCCTCTGGTGCATGCCAGCTTGATAGCTGGGGACTTTATCCTGGACAAACGTATGAGTGTTTGTTGCATCCATGGGAATGTCAAGGACTACCCCATGTCCAAGGTAACAATAGAGACTATATTAAGATCTGTTTATTATGAAGTGGATGTTGTAAAAAAACATTATGCATAATGTGATTTTGGGACGTGATTTCCCTTTGTTCTGGGATTTCTGGGGAAAAGGTACAACCACACAGCCAAAGGTGGAAACCCTGCCTAATCCTAAAGTGTATGAGGAGGGTGACACCTTTCTGTTACAGGTCCTAGCTGGAGAGGAGGATGATGCCTCTTCCCCAGTCACTGAGCCTAATATACCTGAATTAGAAGTCTCACTGGATAATTTTGGTACTGCATAGTTGAGAGATCCCACTGTTGCTAATGCTCGTGATAATGTGACAGTTGTTAACAATGTGCCTCAGGAACCTGATGCTGACCACCAATTCCCACATTTTGTTATGAATAATGACCTCTTGTATCGGGTTGCAAAAAGTAATGGGGAAATTGTGGAGCAGCTTCTTGTACCAAAGCCATACCGCCGTGTGGTACTTGATACGGCCCATAATCATGTGCTTGGGGGACACTCAGGGGCAGAGAAAACACAGGAGAGGATTCTCCAAAGATTTTATTGGCCAAGCGTGTATATGGAAGTGAAGGACTACTGTGCGTCCTGTCCTACGTGTCAGGTACATGCCCCAGCCCCACATTTCCATAGTCCCTTGGTTCCCCTGCCCATCATTGAAGTGCCTTTTGAAAGGATTGGTATGGACTTGGTCGGTCCAATAGTCAAGTCAGCTAGAGGTCACAAATATATTCTGGTTGTCTTAGATTACACTACCCGCTATCCTGAGGCAGTTCCCTTGCGTAATACTGCATCAAAGAGTATTGCCTGCTCAAGAACTGGCATACCTAAAGATATACTGACAGACCAAGGCACACCGTTCATGTCAAAGGTGATGAAAGAGCTATGCAAGCTGTTTAAAATTTCCCACATACGGACCTCTGTGTGTCACCCCCAGACAGATGGGTTAGTGGAGCGCTTTAATAAGACTTTCAAGCATATGCTTAAAAAGGTGGTAGAAAAACATGGTCGTGACTGGGATTGCCTGTTGCCATACATGATGTTCTCTATTAGAGAGGTTCCACAAGCGTCTACAGGTTTTTCCCCTTTTGAATTAGTCTATGGTAGACATCCCAGGGGCTTACTAGATATAGCCGAAGAAACCTGGGAAATGGAAGCTTCCCAACACCATAGTGTCATAGAGCATGTAGCTCAAATGCAGGATCGCATTTCAACAGTCATGCCAATTGTAAAATAACATCTGCAAAGAGCACAAGAGGCCCAAAGCAGAATTTACAATCGTTCTGCCAGAGTCCGAGAGTTTAACCCAGGGGACAGAATCCTTATTTTGGTGCCTACTGTGGAGAGCAAGTTCTTAATGAAATGGCAAGGCCCATATGAAATTGTGGAAAAAGTAGGGCCAGTCAACTATAAGGTTTACCAACCAGGGAAAAGGAAGCCTTTTCAAATCTACCATGTGAATTTGATTAAGCCCTGGAACCAGAGGGAATCCTTGGTGGCCTCAAATACAGAGGTGGGTGATTTGTTGCCACCAATCCCTCCAGTCCGTGTGAATGAGACCCTCTCAGTGCCCCAACAACAAGAGGCAAAAGAGTTACTGCAGAAAAATAGATGCAAATTCTCCGATCTACAAGGATGTACACACCTAATAGAGCACCATGTAGTGACAGAACCTGGGAGGAAAGTAAACCTCAAACCCTACAGAATACCAGAGGCACGTAGGGAGGTAGTGTCAGCTGAGGTTAAGCACATGCTGGAGTTAGGTGTGATTGAGGAATCCAAAAGTGAGTGGTCTAACCCAAATGTATTGATACCAAGGCCCAGCGGTTCTGAAATGATTTTAGAAAATTGAATGATATTTCCGAATTTGACTCTTATCCCATGCCCAGGGTTGATGAGCTGATTGAGAAGTTGGGTAATGCCAGGTACATAACCACACTGGACCTGACAAAAGGTTACTGGCAAATACCTTTGTCTAAGGAAGCCAAGGAGAAAACTGCCTTTGTTGTTCCAGTAGGGTTGTTCCAGTACAGGGTTATGTCACTTGGTTTGCATGGAGCTCCTGCTACTTTTCAGAGGTTGATGGACCAGATCTTGCGGCCACATTGTGACTATGCAGCGGCTTACCTGGTCGATGTGGTCATTCACAGTCCAGACTGGGGAAGTCATCTCTGTAAAGTGCAGGCAGTACTGGACTCCATAAGTGAGGCAGGCCTTACTATCAACCCTGAGAAATGTGCTTTAGGGCTGGAGGAAGCCAAGTACCTGAAATGTGTAATTGGCAAAGGGGTAATAAAGCCTTAAATCAATAAGGTGGAGGCAATACAAAATTGACCAAGAAGCAAGGCAGGGCTTTTCTTGGCATTGCTGGCTACTATCGGAGGTTTGTGCCAAACTTTGCCTCTATTGCAGCTCCTCTCACTGACCTGACAAAAGGTGGTAAGTCAGTGATGATCCACTGGACACCAGAGGCAGAGGAGGCGTTCCAGAGGCTAAAGCAAGCTCTATGCCAGCAGCCAGTGCTGATAGCCCCTGACTTTAGGAAGGAGTTCCTGGTTCAGACACATGCCTCAAATGCAGGTTTAGGAGCGGTGATGCCCCACGTGGTAAATGCTGAGGAGCATCCAGTAAGTGAACCTGAGCAGGAAGCTGTCCTCCGCTGAGAAAAATTACGCTATTGTGGAAAGGGAATGTTTGGCTATTAAGTGGGCATTGGATGCTCTGAGATATTACATCCTGGGGAGAAAGTTTAAATTGATCACTGACCATGCTCCACTTACATGGATGAAAATCAATAAGCCAAAAAATCAATACCCAATGGTTCCTGTTTTTGCTAAATTTTGTGTTTGATGTACAACATAGCAACCAAAGATCTCAAATTTGGACAAAGCACAGATTTCCACTGGTCTAATCTCCATTTCTTTTGTTCATTAGCCCAAACAAGTCTCTTCTGCTTGTTGCCTGTCCTTAGCAGTGGTTTTCTAGCAGCTATTTTACCATGAAGGCCGGCTGCTGCACAAAGCCTCCTCTTAACAGTTGTTGTGGAGATGTGTCTGCTGCTAGAACTCTGTGTGGCATTGACCTGCTCTCTAATCTGAGCTGCTGCTAACCTGCGATTTCTGAGGCTGGTGACTCGGATGAACTTATCCTCCGCAGCAGAGGTGACTCTTGATCTTCTTTTCCTGGGGAGGTCCTCATGTGAGCCAGTTTCTTTGTAGCACTTTATGGTTTTTGCAACTGCACTTGGGGACACTTTCAGTTTTCCCACTTTTTCGGACTGACTGAGCTTCATTTCTTAAAGTAATGATGGCCACTCGTTTTTCTTTACTTAGCTGCTTTTTTCTTGCTATATTACAAATTCTAACAGTCTATTCAGTAGGACTATCAGCTGTGTATCCACCTGACTTCTACACAACACAACTGATGGTCCCAACCCCCCATTTATTAGGTAAGAAATCCCACTTATTAAACCTGACAGGGCACACCTGTGAAGTGAAAACCATTTCCGGTGACTACCTCATGAAGCTCATAAAGAGAATGCCAAGAGTGTGCAAACAGGAATCAAAGCAAAATGTGGCTACTTTGAAGAACCGAGAATATAAAACAGATTTCAGTTGTTTCCCACTTTTTTGTTAAGTATATAATTCCACATGTGTTACTTCACAGTTTTGATGCCTTCAGTGTGAATCTACAATTGTCCTAGTCATGAAAATTTTGGTCTGTACTGTACATATTTTGTATATTATTAGTTTTTTTTTTTTTTAAGGATTGAAATTGTTGAAAGAAACTTGGCCATTTAGATTTTTTTCCCCTCTTTACGGTATTTATCATATGGGAAACATATTTATATTTTCATGTTTTGGGTAGAGTTGAGCGATCGTGTTCGGAACAGATCAGATTCTGATCGGCAATTGAGAAAAATTCACGATCGGAATTCTGAACACGATCTTTTCCGGTGGGATCGAGGTCAGAGGTTAAGTTCTCACAATGCTTGGCTACTGGCCAATCATTGTGGGAACAGCTAACATGATGCCTGAAACTCAGGCACCATATTAGCTGTGGGCAGAAAGCTCATTGGTTGCCGGCAGCATCATCACACCCCTCTATATAAGGGCAGTGATGATGCAGACGCCACCATTTTGCTGCACATACTAGCTAGGGAGAGGAGCTCAGTGGTAGCTAGGGTCAGTGTAGGCAGGTGTTTAGCTGTGCTAGTGAGGGTGTTATACTCTATACACAAAAGGCATCCGTTTATTCCTGACAACCAGTGGCTGTCTATAATCCAATAGGCAGCCCTGTCCTCAGATATATATATATATATATATATATATATATATATATATATATATATACATATATATATATATATATATATATATATATATATATATATATACACCTTAGCCAACTAGGTATACGTCCACTCCTGACTACCAGTGGCTGTTATAATCCAATAGGCAGTCCTGTCCTCAGATATATATATATATATATATATATATATATATATACACCTTAGCCAACTAGGTATACGTCCACTCCTGACTACCAGTGGCTGTTATAATCCAATAGGCAGTCCTGTCCTCAGAGAGACATATACAGTACTATATGCGGTGCTATATTTTGTACAGTGGTTGTGCATTGTCCAGTGTTTTCTTTTATCATAGGTTTAGATTACGCTCTTGGATGCTTATACATATCTGCACGTCTGTATACAATGTACAACCTCAGAACTCAGCGTGAATGCAAGTGCTGGATATAACTTTAATAAGAAAATACTGGAAGCAAAAATCTGTATATTAATTCATAGCTTTCCGGAATGACTCCGAACAGAGACTAATGCTTGGATTTGCCAAAATGCAGATAAAATGCCGATGATCTCCCTACAACTCATTGTGGACAGGGCAGGACTAACCAATGTACAGCGTATCTCCCCAATTATATTCTAAGTTATTATAGATTATTGTAATGATAATTAGTTACACATATACAGACTATGTGGGACCAACAATATTCTGTACTCACTTGTGTATATCCATATAAGCCTAACAGCCGGGCCATGGGGAGAGTCGTGACAGAGCGGAAATCTCCAATAAATCCGACCACTGCGTCATTCTCCATACAGGAGTAGTTTGGAGCTGTTACTGTGTGTCCGGACAGTATCTGCAGAACATCTTTTATAACTTTATTCACATCTCCACAAGAATCATATATATGATATCCCAGAGTGATATTGGGCAGAAGATCTGAGCGATTATTAATTTCATCAATAGCAAAACGAAAAGCCGCCAGATGTAAATATTCTCTTGGGCTAATACTGCGAAATAACACAGGGAAGGTTTTTTGTTTGTTTGTTTTTTAACTAGTCATGTACCAATTGTCCATCTATACTAACTCCAACTCTTATTCCACTGATTCCATTTGAACTTGGAAAAATTTGCTGTATCCCACTGTGACGTATCGCCCCTTTCCGCCCCGGCGTCCGGGCCCCACAAGGCGCGAGGACATGGCCTGCACCTCAGCCACCCGACCGCAGCCGCTGGCCCACCGGCCTTTCGCCGCAGGCGGAACCCGCAATCGTCTTTTTAACTATACCGTCCGCTCCCACAAACCCAGAGAGAGGACCGGGCCTTATAGGATAATACGAGAAGAGCCTTCTAAAGTTTTAACATTTTATTAACCCAAGATGGTCGATACTAGGTCAACCAGGAATACATATAAAGATATACCCTGGCGGTCACAAGCTTATACGGTTACAGAGAAGGTATGTTACAGTGCAGTGAGATAAAACAGGTTACAGAGATTAAAAGATTAGAAACAGAAACAGTCCTTAGGCACCTGGCGATTCCGCAGCCAACGCATGGTACCCACAAGGCAGGAGATACAGTCCATTAGAGTCTCTGGTGGGGGCACCGCAGCACCCCCCCACATAGCATATAGCAATAAAGAGAGTTTTTCCATACCGATTTAAAAAGTCCATAGTCCATAAATCCATGATCAGATAGGCGTTACATCATAGTCCTCATAATTCCATAAGTCCATTAGCATTAAAGTAGTACATGGCTCTCCCTCAAAGTCCTTTGGCCGCATGGCTTTCTTTGTCTCTCAGCACATGGCCGCTTCTGCCCCGCCCTTCCCCCCAGCAAGGGGGGAGGGGGCCACACACAGAGCCAACTTGCTCACATGTGTCCAGATGAGAAGAACAAGAAGAAGAACTAGGTCCGCCCCAGGTCACTCTTATATTGACCCTGGGCTCCACCCTGAAATGACATCATCAGGGCTTTCGGACCACCCTCTAGCTTGGCAATCGAATAACTATAAATGGTCATAATTCCTCATTACATGAATATACGTTCAAACAAGTGGCATGTCTTTGCTCACTGCAAGTTTCCCAGCATATTGACACCAAACATGATAACTCAATACCCTTTGAGTAACGAGAACTGGGCCTGGGCTCTTCCCAGGCCCGTAGGCTTAAAGTTTTTGGGTTAAAAACGTGCGTTTCACTACTATGCACCAGAAGATCTAATTGTCATAATGGTAGCATCTTTCCCTGGCGCAATATCATCATAAACCTATAACTCTTTGAAGTTTTTCTACCACCTCAACCCGACTCCGCAGAGTCTGGTCACATGTGTTAGAACTTTCAGAGCCAGGATGGCCCCCTGCTAAGAATCAAGGAAGTTAGCATAGATATGTTAATGACATGCCTAGGGTGAGACAATGGCTTTTGATCTTGGCAACTGGCCACAGATAATTAGTTTTGCCATTCCTCATAATTCCATACATGGATAATCATATATATAGCTGAGAATCATGGTTGTGATCTGATTCATCACACTGATACAATACATAGATAGTTATAGATATAGCTGAGAATCCTGATTGGGGGTCTGATTCATCACACCCACATTGTTTCTAAGCTACTGAGTATGCTCAGTTTCCCCAAGAACTACACGAGCGTCCAGCGCATGCGCAGCATGGTTGTATAGTTCTCTACAACAACATGGCACTTGGACATGTGCAGTAACGCTCAGAACAGAGTGTTACTGCGCATGCACGGGATTCTAACCACCCAGAGAGAGAATGCTGAAGATATGGGTGGATCAAAGCAACAGCCATTCTTCAAAATGGTATAACTAAAAAGTATATTTGGCCCCTGAAATGATATAGCTTCTCCTTATAATGTCCCCCTCCAGTTGCCCTCACAGTATAATGTCCCCTTCCAGTTGCACCTACAGTATACAGTCAGGCTGTAAGTGTTGGCACCCCTAAAATTATTCCAGAAAATGTATTTCTCCCAGAAAACTATTGCATTTACACCCTTTGTTTGTTATACATATGTTTATTCCCTTTTAGTGTTAAGCGAGTAGTATTCGATCGAATACCTCGCCGGGATAGGAATGCATGTAATCTGCCAAATAACAAGGGGTTAAACACTTTGAATATTCGATGCATTTAACCCCTTGGTGTTCGGCCAATTACACGCATTCCTATGCCGGCGAGGCATTCGATCGAGTACTGCTTGCTCAACACTATTCCCTTTGTTTTGGAAAAACACAAATAAAAGAGAAAAATCAATATAATTGCACACAAAACCCAAAAATGGGCCGGACAAAATTACTGCACCCTCAGCTTAATATTTGGTTGCACACCCTTTGGAAAAAATAACTGAAATCAAGTGTTTCCTATAACCATCAACAAGCTTCTTACCTCTATGCTGGAATTTCGGACCCCTCTTCTTTTGCAAACTGCTCCAGGTCTCTCATATTTGGGGGGTGCCTTCTCTTCTCCCATCAGCAACTGTAAGATCTCTCCACAGTGGTTTAATGGGATTTAGATCCAGAGTCATTGCTGGCAACCTCAGAACGCTCCAGCGCTTTATTTCCATCCATTTCTGGGTGCTTTTTGAAGTACGTTTGGGGTCAGTGTCCTACTAAAAGACCAATGATCAAGGATGCAAACCCAGCTTTCTGACACTGGGACCTACATTGAGACCCAAAACCTTTGGTAATCATCAGATTTCATGATGCTTTACACACATTCAATTTGCCCAGTGCTAGAGGCAGCAAAACAGCCCCAAAACATGTTTGAACCTCCACCATATGTGACATTTGGTACTGAGTTGTTTTCTTTGAAGGCCTCATTGTGTTTTCTGTAAACAGTTCTACCTTGGTCTCATCTGTCCACAAAATGTTGTCCCAGAAGGATTTTGGCTTACTCATGTATATTTTGGCAAACTGCAGGTATTTTATGTCTCTGTGTCAGTAGTGGAGTCCTCCTGGTTCTCCTGCCATAGTGTTTCATTTCATTTAAAATGTTGATGGAAAGTTCACGCTGACACTGGTGCCCTCTGAGCCTGCAGGACAGCTTGAATTTCTTTGGAACTTGATTAAGGCTGCTTATTCTCCATCTGGACTATCCTGCGTTATAACCTTTCATCAATGTTTCTCTTCTATCCACATGCAGGGAGATTAGACACAGTGCCAAGGCTTGTAAACTTCTCGATTATGTTGCACACCATGGACAAAGGAATATCAAGACCTCTAGATATGGACTTGTAATCATACTCACAATTCCAACAAAGGAAATAAACATGTGTAAAATAAACATGGGAGAAATAGTTCATTTTCTGGAAAAAATTACATATTTAGTGTCCATAGTATAATGGAAAAAAAAAAAAAAAAGCAAAACTAATACTGGCCTCATCACACTCTCCTGATGTTCTCTTCTGTCTGTTGCTGGAAGTTTCAGGGAACAACAATTGTGGTGTAAGTGACATCACTACATCGTGCCTACTCCTAGGACATTGGGAGCACGAGGCAGGGAATGAACAGTTCCGTGCTTCACCATTACATTCAATTCAAGTTGAACAGTGCTCTCATATTTTATTTTTATTGGGACAGGACCCGGAATTTGGGACTGTACTTTTGGATATAGGATGGTTGGGAGGTATATCAGCCTGTGTCCTGTGTCTATACCTGTTACCAGCCGCTGCCCTGTGTCTATACCTGTTACCAGCCTGTGTCCTGTGTCTATACCTGTTACCAACCTGTATCCTGCATCTATACCTATTACCAGCCTGTTTCATGTGTCTATACCTTTTACCAACCTGTTCCCTGTGTCTATACTTGTTACCAGCCTGTATCCTGTGTCTATATCTGTCACCAGTCCCTGTCCTGTGTCTATACCTGTTACCAGTCTTTGTCCTGTGTCTATACCTGTTACGAGCCTGTGCCCTGTGTCTATAACTGTTACCAGCCTGTTCCCTGCTTTTATACCTGTTACCAGCCTGTGTCCTGTGTCTATACCTGTTACCAGCCTTTGTCCTGCTTCTATGCCTGTTACCAGCCTGCGCCCTGTGTCTATACCTGTTACCATCCTGTGTCACGCTTCTATACCTGTTACCAGCCTGTGCCCTGTGTCTATGCCTGTTACCACCCAGTGTACTGTGTCTATGCCTGTTACCACCCAGTGTACTGTGTCTATACCTGTTGCAAGCCTGTTCCCTGTGTCTATGCCTGTTACCAGCCTGTGCCCTGTGTCTATGCCTGTTACCAGCTTGTATCCTGTATCTAAACCTGTTTCCAGCCTGTGCCCTGTGTCTATACCTGTTACCAGCTTGTGTCCTCTATCTATACCTGTTACCAGCCTGTGTTGTGTATCTAAACTTGTTACCAGCCTGTGCCCTCTGTCTATATCTGTTATCAGCCCATGTATTGTGTCTATGCCTGTTACCAGCCAGTGCCCTGTGTCTATACCTGTTACCAGCCTGCGTCTTGTATCTATACCTGTTACCAGCCTGTGCCCTGTGTCTATACCTGTTACCAGCCTGTGCCCTGTGTCTATACCTGTTACCAGCCAGTGTTCTGCTTCTATACCTGTTACCAGCCAGTGTCTTGTGTCTATGCCTGTTACCAGACTGTTTCCTGTGTCTATGCCTGTTACCAGCCTGTGCCCTGTGTCTATACCTGTTACCAACCTGTGTCCTGCTTCTATGCCTGTTACCAGCCTGTGCCCTGTGTCTATACCTGTTACCATCCTGTGTCATGCTTCTATACCTGTTACCAGCCTGTGTCATGCTTCTATACCTGTTACCAGCCTGTGCCCTGTGTCTATACCTGTTACCAGCCTGTGGCCTGCTTCTCTACCTGTTACCAGCCTGTGTCCTGTGTCTATACCTGTTACCAGAGATTGAACCTCTGAAAATTCCCTTTGTTTCAGATTCAGGTGGTTCAGTCCAAACATTTGTTTTAGTTTGAATAAATGCATTGTGAATTCTAAATGGTCATAACCAGCAGTGTTCGGGATAATAGTTTGGGAAAGTATTTTAAATATAAAATACTTATGACTGAAGTATTTTAAATACAAATACTACAAAAATATATTTAAAAATACTAAAATACTTGAAAAATTTAAACAAAAAAT
Organism: Leptodactylus fuscus; assembly: GCF_031893055.1. Taxonomy (NCBI): domain Eukaryota; kingdom Metazoa; phylum Chordata; class Amphibia; order Anura; family Leptodactylidae; genus Leptodactylus; species Leptodactylus fuscus. Next base: position 356,472,131 of record NC_134265.1, read on the forward strand.
TTGGAACAATTGTACATAGACCAAAATGTGTAATATATAGGTTTAAAACATTGTTTATAAAAAAAAAAAAAAAAAAAAAAAAAACGCAAATAAAAATCTAATCATTTTATGGAAAAAAAAATACTGAATTTATGTTTTTTTTTTATTGAACGGTATTGGCAACACTATCTCGATTCCCAAAGAGCACGAAATGTGCATTAAAAAAAAAAAATAATAATATGCGGGAAAAATATGCAAAAGAAGCTAATTTACTGTATTTCGTGTATTTCAAAATAGCATTGATGAGATAACACATTACAGAATTTCAAGAAAAATAAATAAGGGTCAGCCTACTCCTTAGCTGTGAAATATGAAGGGCCCCACTCAGCATCAAAAGGAAATTCTCACTCATTCTTCAGCCTAGTTATCCCAGGTCCTCTAGCACCATGACCCAGGCCCAGTTCTTCATCCTTCCATAGTTCCTTTTCCACCACCCCAGGATGGGGCAAGATAAGCTGATATTCTTCTTCTACCTCTCATTGCCTGACTACGTGTGTTTTGTAACATATTATATCTGATGCTGCAATTGTCCCTGCTGATGACACATTTGGTAGCCTCCTCAAAGGGTTGTGAGAGAGTGAAGGGTGTGGTCTGGGAAGACAGGTACAGTCTAGCCAGGCACCTAAAGGGTGTATGGTAAAGGTTCACACCAGGGGGGTCAGCTGACTAATCAAGCCCTAATAACAGTCTGAGTGTGAGGACTAGGTGTGGCACCACACAGACAGAGTTGAACTGTCCAGACCGGACCTCCAAAGCAGGTACTGTGCCACCTGTTGTTGTTGCCAAGGTGGGAGACTGGTAGTCAGTCTCCTGTATAGTCAGAGAAAAGTTTCCTTATGTTTAAGTTAGTTTTCTAAGCCGAGAAGGGTTTTGTTTTGTTTATTTTGTGGCTTTGCAAAAGCAGTGTGTGCGCTACATGAGAATAAAGCCTGAACTTAGGTGCAATCCAGTGTCTGTGTCCCTGTTTCCTGCACTGCTACAAGCATCTACCTGAGCGGTTCCCCACATATGGTGCTTCGGATGCGGGCATAAGTGCAGTGAGACATACACAAACTGAAATAGAAAGCCACAGCTATGGAGGAGATTGTGAAACAGCTGATACTGGCTAATCAGCAGAAACAGCAGAGGCATGCAGAGGCTACTGCAGTGCAGCAAGAGACTAACAGGAGACATGCAGAGGCCACTGCAGTACACTGAGAGACTAACCAGCAGTTACAGTAGAAATTTGCAGATGCTAATGCAGCACAACAGGAGACCAACCATCTTTTGTCCAAGCAGATGTCTATGTTGCTGGCTGCTCAGCAAAAGACCAACCCAGCAAAGCCAGAGCGGGATGCCAGGAAAGAGGTCCATAAAGCGTTGACCAAGATGACGTCAGAGGACGACGTAGAGGCCTATCTGACTGGGTTTGAAAGAATGGTCACCCGTGAGAGGCTTCCATCACAGCTCTGGGCAGAGGTGTTGGCTCCTTTCTTAGTTGTTGAGCCCTAGCAAGCTTATTTTGACCTGAGTGAATAGGATGCATGTGATTACCAGCGCCTGAAGGCGGAAATCCTGGCCCGACTGGGTGTGGACCAGAATGTCTTGGATCAAAGCGTCCATGATTGGGAATACCAGAAGGCGTTACCACCAAGGTCACAAATGCACCACCTTGTACAACTTGTCCGGAAGTGGCTCAATCCAGAGACATTGACCCCAGCACAGATTGTGGAGCGGGTTATCGTAAACCGGTACCTGAGGTCTTTACCGGGTAAGATCCAGAGGTGGGTGGGGCATGGTGACCCAAGAAATGCCAATGCATTGATGGGGTTGGTGGAGCGATATTGCTCTACACAGTCCCTTGGGAAGGAGCGCCAACAAATCCCACAAACTCCTAAGGCCCAGAGGGCCAATTTATCTCGGGCTCCCCAGGATAAGGTATTGACCCAGGGGAGAAGGACTGTCATCTGCTGGGAGTGCCACGAGCCGGGTCATGTTGTGGATAATTGGCCCCATGCCTCTGAACACATGGACTGCAGCCTGTGTCGGAGGGTGTCCCTCTATGTTGCACCTGTATACACTGCAGCCACCCCAGACACTGTTGATGAGTGCCACGTGTGTCAGGTGACCGTGGCTGGGTGCTTAGTGGTGGCACTACTGGATTCTGGCAGTCGGGTGACCCTTGTTAATGGGAACTATGTTGACCACGGGACTGTCACTGGACACACATTTGGGGTCCTGTGCATACATGGAGATATAAGGGACTACCCAACCATGATTGTCTCCATCCAGACCCCCTGTGGAGAGAGCCGACATGAGGTAGGGGTTGTTAAGAACTTGCCCTATGACCTTATTCTGGGACGGGACTTTACCCTATTTTGGACTCTGTGGCGGGAAAAGCAAGGTTCAGAGGATTCAACCCCAAGAATACCACAAGTGTTGTCTTGTCAGGTCCTTGAGCCTGAAACTAATGACCAGGACTCTAGGGTTCCTGACGTAGGGGTGACCATGTTAAAAGAGGATTGTGTCTCTGTCTCCCCTAGAGGTAATGGCAGGAGGTCTGGACCGTGGACCTCCCGTCCTTGAGTTGAGACCACCATTCCAGTGATTGACGGGTACTGATGGAAAGCTGGATAGGCTTCTGAAGTCCCAAGGGACTGTGGTTCCATACTCTCAGGATCTCGAGCTGTAAGGGGCGTATATGCCATAGTGCCCAGGGAACTGCCTCGATGGTCGCGGACATGAGACCTAGGACCTTCATCGCCGTCCTGATTGAAACCTTCCTGGTTCGGGATAGGTGGTGAACCGCTCGACCAATCTTCTCCTTCCGAGGAGAGGGCAGGGAGATCATCATACTGAGAGAATCCAAGTTGAACCCTAGGAATTGAATCCGGGTTGATGGAACCACTACCGACTTTTGCCAGTTTACCAGCCAGCCCAGCTCGCTCACGAAGGCCATTGTGATACTCAACTGTGTGGCGAGAACCTCCCTTGACTGAGCTTTTATCAGCCAGTCGTCTAAATATGGGACAATAAATATCCCCTGGAGGTGCAGGGCGGCTATGACCGGGGCCACTACCTTTGTAAAGGTGTGGGGGGGCGAGGATATACCGAACGGGAGAGCCGTAAACTGGAAGTGATGTAATATTCCGTTTAGATATGTGGCAATCCTTAAATACTTCCTGTGTGGAGGATAAATGGGGATATGGAGGTATGCGTCCCTCAGATCCAAGGTGACAAATAGATCTCCTGGCTGCAGAAAAGGGAGAACCGACCTTATGGTCTCCATACGGAACCGGACCTTGCGGATGAATTGATTTACATACCTTAGGTCGATAATCATGCGCCACCCTCCGGTCGACTTTGGTACTAGAAACACGGGTGAGTAGACGCCTTGACCCTGTTCGCCTAGAGGGACAGGTTCCAATGCAGCCTTGTCGATATACTCCTGCACAGATCTTTGAAGATGAAGCTGTTTGGTGCCCTGAAGAGGGCGGGTCCTCCTGCATCTGTCTGGAGGGGGGGAAAGGAAGCTTATTTTGTAGCCTTCCCGTATAAGCTGGAGAACCCATGGATCCTGGATATGATGGTGCCAGGCGGCTAGATGTAAAGAAAGACGACCCCCCCACCTTGGCCCTGCAGGCGAGGGGATCGTGATAGTCAGAAGGTGGCTCTCTTTTCACCACCACGGGAGGAACCTCGACCGCCTCTTGGGCCCGAGGGGCGCCTTCGAAATTGGCCTCTCGACATGCCTCTGGAGGGGGCGTAGCCCCGAAAGGATCGTTGCCTGGATCCTGTAGACTGGGGCAGGTTCTTACCTTTTGAATTGGCCAGACCCTCCATTATCCGGTCGAGTTCACTCCCGAATAGTCTGCCTGGCTCAAAGGGTAAGGCACATAAATTGAATTTGGAGGCGTTATCTGCCCTCCAGGGCTTAAGCCAGAGAGGGCGCCTTGCAGCGGTAGACAATGCCATGGTTCTTGCTGCCAGCTTGACCTGGTAGAAAGCCGCCTCAGAGAGGTAGTCAGACATGAGGCTGATGCTTGTCATAGCCGTCAGCAGATCGTCCCGATGGACACCGGAGTCAATATCTCTCTCCAGATTTGAGATCTCTGACCGCAGTTTAGCGACTACCTTGCTAGCCGCGATGCCCACCGAGGCTTGCGCTGCAGAGGAGGCGTAAATGCGCCTCAGGGACCCCTCCGCCCTGCGATCCATCACATCCTGGAGGTTAGAGCCATCCTCCGCTGGTACTACAGTGCGTTTTGACAATTTGGAGACCGCTATGTCGACCTTGGGCGGAGGGCCCCAGGAGCTAGATTGCGCCTCGGATAAGGGAAAGAGAGCCCTAAAGCACCTAGAAGCAATGAATGGACGCTCAGGGAACCTCCATTCAGCCTCGAGCCTTTTGATCAAGTCTGGATCGGCCCTAAAGGATCTGAGGGAGTTAGACGGAGGCTCCTCAGTAGCCTCCCCTATCTCTTTAGCCCGTACCACTTTTAGCAGCTTGGGCATCTTGTCCACCGAGAAGACCGGCTTAGTTGGGTCCAGGTTGTCCTCTTCTGAGGAAACCTCATCCAAGATTTGCAGAGCCTCCATCGGTGGAAGAGAAGGGGGCGAATACAAACGCGGTCTCTTAGATAGCTGAGAGATTGAGACCTTCATTTCTCTCATCGACTCCTCAACAAACTCTCTCACCCAACCAACTACGTCACGGACCGAAGTGTCTTCTGAGGGGGGACCTCGGCACCCGCGACAACACTGGTAGGCGTAGCCATCCGGTAAGGGCACCTCGCACTTAATACAGGCTAGGTGGCGGCGTTTGCTGGAAGCCTTCCTCCTAGGATTATCAGCAACAGAGGAGGAGGATGACATCTAAAGAGAAACATATTGCTCATTATTCTTCTTACCTTACTGCTTCTACCCTCAGGCCCCACCAGGGGGCATACATCACCTTGGTTAGGATTCAGAACACTCCAAATGTTAGGAACTTCTACTTTCTGGTTGCCCAGGGAACAGTAGGCGTTAAACAGTACCACCTCTGTACATGGACTACATTACTCTGAGATGTCCGAATTTTTAATGTGAAAAATAAAAGCGAAGTTTTATCTAATCTCCCTACACAAGAGTTCTGGGTGCTGGATCCTTTTTTCTTTACTGCAACAGTAGGAACCTGCAAGCTAAAGCAGATAGGCAACCTACTCTGGGCAGACCAGAGCTAAATAAGGCAAGAGGGGGGCGGAGATACGTTAGCTCCGCCCCCTCCACTTCCTCTGCTCCTGCCAAGGCTGAGGGTTACTAATTTCTCTTAGCCTAACATGGCTATCAAAGCTGAGGAAGGAGGGGAACAATGTCCCCTTGAAAACTTCCTAAAAAGGAGGCAAAAAAATCGCCGAAAAGAGCGCCCCAATGTGCGCACGCGCGGGACTACAAGACCGCGCATGCGCGGAAAGGTTTCCCGCGCATGCGTGGAGAAAGCGGAAGTCCGCGGAGCACCCTAGCAGTGCCCGCGGTGGAAACAAAGGCCGCGCCACAACGTTCCTCCCCCCGGCCGCTGGAGCATCTCTACCCAGGTGGCGGGGGAGCGCGGCAAGCGCCGGAAGACCGCAGAGCACCCAGTGCCCGTGGCAACAACAGCAGACGCCGCATCGCTCTACCTCCCCCCCGGCCGCCGGAGCATCTCTACCCAGGCGGCGGGAGGAAGAGGCTGCACAGAAGCGGAACGCCGGGAAAGGATCCCCAAACCCCCAGGTAAGACCAAGGGGGGAAGGGGTCCTAGGAAAAATCCAAAAAACTTTAAATTGTGGGAGAGGAGGAGACCTCTCCCTCCACCTCTCCTGGTAACAGGACAGAAAAAAAACACAGGGAGGGGGAGGTCTCCTGGGCCTTTTATGGGAGGGCAACTTGTTAGTTTATTAAAAGTTCCACCTGTCCTAACAGTACACAGGGGCAGGAATACCCCATCTTGTGCTGCTGTTTGGGCGTAGTGGGAATGGTGTGTCTCAGCGTCCAGGCGCTGATGAGGTGTTTCCCCACATGGTTGTCAACCAGGAGTTGTTATACCGAGTTGACAAGGTGCGAGGCGAGACCTTAGAGCAATTACTGGTACCCCAGCCTTATCGCCGGACGGTACTGGAGTTGACACATAAACATGTGCTAGGGGGTCACCTAGGTGCCACAAAAAAGCTTCACCGCATATTGCAGTGTTTTTATTAGCCGGGGGTATACCACGAGGTTAAAGTGTTTTGTGAAACATGTCCACAGTGCAGTTGCATGCCCCCATGGCACATTTTCGAAGCCCCCTGGTACCTCTGCCCATTATTGAGGTGCCCTTTGAAAGGAGATCCTCACAGATCAGGGTACCCCATTTATGTCTAAAGTCACCAGGGAATTGTGTAAACTTTTTAATATCAAACAGTTGCGTACATCTGTTTACCATCCCCAGACAGACGGGTTAGTAGAACAGTTTAACAAAACCTTAAAAAATATGCTGAAAAAGATGGTGAGCAAGGATGGAAAAGACTGGGATGTTTTGTTCCCCTATTTGATATTTGCCATCCGTGAGGTACCGCAGGCTTCCACTGGGTTTTCCCCTTTCTAGTTGGTTTATGGCAGACATCGCCAAAGAGACGTGGGAGCAAGGACCCACCCCCCACAAAAGTGTTATTGAACATATTGCTGGTATGCAGGACGGGTTAGCGGCAGTCATGCCCATGGTTAGAGAACATTTGCAGAGGCCTAAAAGGCTCAGAGCCGTGTTTACAATAGGTCGGCGAGGGTAAGGACCTTTAAACCCGGTGACCGAGTACTTTTACTCATTCCCACAGTGAAGAGTAAGTTTCTTGCCAAATGGCAAGGCCCCTATGAGGTAATGCATACCTCCCAACTGTCCCGATTTCCGCGGGACAGTCACGATTTGGGTGACATGTCCCGCGGTCCCGGTTGGAGGGAAGTATGTCCCGATTTCAACTCAGATCTGCATCCAGAGGGCGCAGATCTGAGTTGAACACATATGCGGCTGAAGCAAGGAGCTGACACAGGTCAGCTCCTCGCTTCGCCGCTGCGCGCCTCTCTCCCTGACACATATGCGGCTGAAGCGAGGAGCTGACTTGTGTCAGCTCCTCGCTTCGCCGCTGCCGCCAGTCTCGCTGACACATATGCAGCTGAAGCGAGGAGTCAGCTCCTCGCTTCAGCCGCATATGTGTCAGCGAGACCGGCGGCAGCGGCGAACACAAGTCAGCTCCTCGCTTCAGCCGCATATGTGTCAGCGAGAGAGGCGTGCAGAGAGCGGCGAGGGAGCGGAGGAGAAGGTAAGTTTAATGTGGAGGTGGAACGTGAAACTGGGGGCAGATGAAGGAGAGGACGGCATGACACTGGGGACAGAGATGGAGAGGATGGCATGACACTGGGAGCAGAGATGGAAGGGGATCATGAAACTGGGGGCAGATGGGTGTATATGAAACTGGGGGAGAGATAGAGGGGGACATATAATTTACGGGTGACTGTAGGAGGATTATACTGTGTGCGGGCACATGAAAAATTAACGAGTGGGCGGAGTCAACACAAAAGTGGGCGGGGCTAAATTTGTGGCTATGTGCACCGCACAATTTGTCCCTCTTTCAGTTCTTCAAAAGTTGGGAGGTATGGTAATGGAAAAGATAGGGGAAGTGAACTACAAGGTTTTTTCATCCAGGTAGGAGAAAACCTGAACAGGTTTATCAGGTAAACCTGCTAAAGGTGAGGAAAGGCAGAGAGAGTCTGCTTACAGAAAGGTTTCCAGTTATACTGTCTCCCGTGAAATCCCCACAGGCTGTATTTGGGACTACAGAGGTAGCAGCAGGGGAATATCAGAGACCCTCATAAAAAAACAGCAACAAGAGTGCAAAGAGTTTGTAGCTATACAGAATACAGATGTGTTCTCTGAGCAACCTGGGCGTACATATATAATCAAGCATGATATTGTTACTGAGACCCATGTGAAAGTGCAGATGAGGCCTTACCGGGTCCCCGAGGCTCGCCGACAAGCCATTTCAGGGGAGGTACAGAAAATGTTAAAATTAGGAGTCATTGAGGAATCCAAAAGTGAATGGTCCAGTCCCATTGTTCTAGTACCCAAACCAGATGGGACATTGTGTTTCTGCAATGACTACAGGAAACTAAATGAGGTGTCTAAGTTTGATACCTACCCCATACCTCAGGTAGACAAACTTATTGAGAGGCTGGGAGGGGCCCGGTACTTCTCTATGCTTGATCTCACTAAGGGATATTGGCAGGTACCCCTGACAGATAACACCAAAGAAAAGGACCTTTATCACCCCTGAGGGACTTTTTCACTATATTGTGTTATCGTTCGGGCTCCATGGGGCCCCAGCTACATTCCAATGGTTAATGGACATAGTGTTGAAACCTCATAGAAGTATGCCTCAGCCTATCTGGATGACATCATCATTTTCAGCAATGACTGGGAGAGTCATTTGTCTAAGATACAAGCTGTAGTGGATTCTTTGAGAGCAGCCGGTCTGACTGCCAACCCCCAAAAGTGTGCTTTGGGGATGGAGGAGACACGCTATTTGGGGTATGTGATTGGCCGTGGTATAATCAAACCCCAGGTCAACAAGGTCAATGCTATAAAGGAATGGCCTCGACCTCTGAGCACCAAATAAGTTAGGTCATTCTTGGGCATAGTTGGGGATTACAGGCGGTTTATACCCAATTTTGCCACAGTATCTGCTCCCCTGACGGACCTTCTAAAGGGTAAAAAGTCTGTTGGGGTGCAGTGGAATGACCAGGCCGAGGCCAAGCACTAAAGGTGGCCTTGTATGGATCGCCTGTCCTAATTATGCCCAACTTCAGGAGGGAATTTGTAGTCCAGATGGACACATCAGATGTAGGGCTGGGAGCTGTCCTGTCTTAGGAGGTGAATGGAGAAGAACATCCGGTCACCTACCTGAGCAGGAAACTCACACCAGCAGAAAAGAAGTACAGCATAGTGGAGAAGGAGTGCCTGGCCATAAAATTGGCATTAGAGGCCCCGAGGTACAATCTGCTTGGGAGGCAGTTCCGTTTAGCGACCGACCACTCCCCCCTCTCTTGAAGAACTTTAAGTTCACAGTGGAGCACAGAGCCGGGAAACTGCAAGGCAATGCGGATGCCTTGTCCCGAACTTATTGTTTGGTGGCTGGAGTTCGCCCCGAGGGGTCAGAACTGAGGGGGGGTGGGGTATGTGAGAGAGTGAAGGGTGTGGTCTGGGAAGACAGGTACATTCCAGCCAAGCACCTAAAGGGTGTTTGGTAAAGACTCACACCAGGGAGGTCAGCTGACTAATCAGGCCCTAATAACAGTCTGTGTGTGAAGAATAGCAGTGTGGCACCACACTGACAGAGTTGAACTGTCCAGATCGGACCACCAAAGCAGGTACTGTGCCACCCGTTGTTGTTGCCAGGGTGGGAGACTGGTAGCCAGTCTCCTGTATAGTGAGGGAAAAGTTTCCTTACATTTAAGTTAGTTTTCTCAGCCGAGAAGGGTTTTGTTTTGTTTATCCTGTGACTTTGCAAAAGCAGTGCATGCGTTGCATGTGAATAAAGCCTGAACCTGTGTGCAATCCAGTGTCTGTGTCCCTGTTTCCTGCACAGCTACCGAGCATCTACCTGAGCGATTCCCCACAGGGTGTACAGAAAGTATCATACTCTTTATGAGCCCCCAATGGCTGTTTTCAAATGAACACATTATCCCTGTGGTTTGCTGCATTTAGTAATCATTCACCGCATTCTGCTGCTAAAACAGCTTCCCCAGCATGTAAGAAGCCATGTGCACTTCACCTTACAGCCACAAAACGAGGGAGGCGGTAGAAGAAATTGTCCTCTGCTATCAACCACTGCTAAAAGAGTAGCTTTTCGATAAGACATATCTAGTCACTTAAGGCATTTGTCCTAGTGCCCCATTTCATTTATCTCCATCCACTGTATATTCCTATGAAACAAATGGAGCCGGGAGGGAACCAGCCCCACCTAGTATCCAGTACTATATATTCTGTATGTGAGGTTTATTGTGTATTGCCACCATTCCCTAAAGAAATCACTATATGATCTACAGTGGGTACGGAAAGTATTCAGACCCCTTTAATTTTTTTACTCATTGCAGCCATTTGCTAAAAGTAAAAAATTTCATTTTATGTCTCATTACTGTGCACTCCGCCCCATCTTGACAGTAAAAAACTGAAATTTATTGAAATAGAAAAACTAAAATATCACATGGTCATAAGTATTCCGAGCCTTTGCTCAGTATTGAGTATTTTAAACTGGTATAGCCACGTGTCTCCTTGGGAATGACGCAGCAAGTTTTTCACATCTGGATTTGGGAATCCTCTGCCATTCTTCTTTGCAGATCCTCTCCAGTTGCGTCAGGTTGGATAGTGAACATTAGTGCACAGCCAGAAAAGGTTTTCTCCCAGGATATCTCTTTACTTGGCTGCATTCATCTTTCCTTCAATTGCAACCAGTTTTGCTGTCCCTATTCCATAGCAGGATGCTGCCACCACCATATTTCACTTTTGGGATTGTATTGGGCAGGTGATGAGCAGTGCCTGGTTTTCTCCAAACGCTTAGAATTAACACCAAAAAGTTCATTCTTCATCTCATCAGTCTGGGGGTCCTTTATGTGCTTTTTGGCAAACTCTATGCTGGCTTTCATATGTCCTTCACTGAGGAGATGGTTCCTTTGGGCCACTCTGCCATAAAGCCCCAACTGGTGGAGGGCTGCAGTCTCATAGATTGTAAGCTCTTGCGAGCAGGACCCTCAGTCCCATTGTTTGAAATTACTTTCTTTGTAATGCATCTTTCTGTCTGTACTTGAACCCTACAAATTGTACAGCGCTACGGAATATGTTGACGCTATATAAATAAAATTTATTATTATTATTAGAGATGAGCGAGTAGTACTCGATCGAGTAGGTGTTCGATCGAATACTACGGTATTCGAAATACTCGTACTCGATCGAGTACTACTAGCTGTTCGAAGTTAAGATTCGATGCAGAACCAGCATTGGTTGGCAGAATACTATACATTGCCATTCAACGCTGGTTCTTCTCTTACCTTTAGAAGTCTTCTCCCTGCGCAGCGTCCCGCATCCTCTTCCGGCTCTGAATTCACACTGTCCGGCATCGGGCCTGGGCAGAGCCGACTGTGCATGTCAGCTTGTAGTGCGGGCATGCGCAGTCGGCTCTGCACAGGCCCGATGCCTAGCATAGTGAATTCAAGGCCGGAAGAGGACGCGGGGACGCTGCGCAGGGAGACTTCTCGGCGGATCCAGCCTGACCCTCACTCGTGGACTTGGTAAGTAGAATTTCATCGAATGTTGCGTACCCCTGAAATGAGCATTTCCCCCCATAGACTACAATGGGGTTCAAAACCCGTTCGAACAGTCGAATAGTGTGCGGCTGTTCGAATCGGATTTCGAACCTCAAACATTTTAGTGTTCGCTCATCTCTAATTATTATATTATTATAGTTGACTTTGTGTAACTTTCTCCCATCTCCCTACTGCATCTCTGGAGCTCAGCCACTGTGAACTTTGGTTCGTGCGCGCGAGGGCATTTTAGCATAATACACGTGTATAGAATAACACTCCCACTGACTTCAATGAAATTTTTTACACATGTAAAAAACGCATAAAAAAAATGCATTGTAAAATTTAATTGGTCAATGGGAGTGTTATTTTAATGTGTTATGGTAATAGGCGCTTGCGTTAACTCCGTGTGCACGAGCCCTTTGGGTTCTTCTTTACCTCTATCAAGGCTCTTCTCCCATGATTGCTCAGTTTGGCTGGATGGCCAGGTGTGGGAAGAGTTCTGGTGGTCCCAAAATTCTTCCATTTAAGGATTATGGAGGCCACTGTGCTCTTAGGAACCTTGAGTGCTGCAGAAATTCTTTTGTAACCTTGGCCAGATCTGTGCCTTGCCACAATTCTGTCTCTGAGCTCCTTTGGTAGTTCCTTTGGCTTGAGCTGTGAGGTCTTATACAGACAGGTGTGGGCTTTTCCTAATAAAGTCCAATCAGTTTAATTGAACACAGCTGTACACCAATAAAGGAGTAGAACCATCTCAAGGAGGATCAGAAGGAAATGGACAGCATGTGAGTTAAATATGAGTGCCACAGCAAAGGGTCAGAAGACTTATGACCATGTGATAGTTCAAATTTTCTTTTTTAATAAATTTGCAAAAATATCTACACTTCAGATTTTTTTTTTTTCTGTTCAGATGGGGCTGAGTGTACATTAATGAGACATAAAATGAACTTTTTTGCTTTTATCAAATGGCCGCAATGAAACAAGGAGTGAAAAATTAAAGGGGTCTGAATATTTTCTGTACACACTGTATATATACCATCAACCAGTAAATCACAAACCATGAAAGAGCCAGATCACAAGACTAGAAGTCTGACAGAAAATTGTAAATGCCAAACTATAACCCCTGTATGTAATGCTGTTAATGGATAGTCTATGAAACTGCTGGATAAGTAAGTGGAGGACACAACTATTGTGATACCCGTGTGCTGGCCCCCGCTGTGTATACTGAGAAGCCTTTCCAAGTGAGTGGCTTATGAGATGTCCACTCACTGCCATCTCCTAAGGACCGCACTCACTCCCAGCTGAGCCACAATGTAATAGCAGATCATAAAAGAGCAGTCCTTCGTATGCAGCACCAACATGGCACCACCAATGTTGTGTCAGTGCAGCGTCACATAAACAGGAAACCAGCCGAAACAGCAGCTAAGAATGGAAATACACTGTGCGCCTAGCTCTGGGAAAGAAACCCTGCAGCCTGTACATCTATAGCATGGAAAATTCCAGGGTGCACCTATCATTTGTATTAGGGGTGATAGCTATACTAGACTGTCCCTCAGTTATTCTATCCCTAGTCTATCTGCCTGTGCCACCTGATGCATGTTTCAATACCATTATGTTGGCCAAAATGTCCTGATGCATCTTTCCTATGTAATATACACTTCAGTAGATAGATGACAGCTGTAGTGGTGCAGGCAATGTGTCCCCATATTACATCATTGTTATCCAAACCATCTATTCTACATGATTATCAAGACCTCACAAGCCGTGCAGCTTCCACAGGCTCAAATCCCTGGATAGTGCTGTAGCTGCATCTCTGTAAAAAAATACTTCTGATTATCTGCTATGATACAGTATTCTGCATTCAATAGACACTTAAATCTTCATCTGAGTGCAAAATTGGTCAATAAATAATCTATAATATAGTATATAATAATAATAATAATAATAATAATCAATAATATAACATATACAATAATAATATATAATATAGTATATAAAAATATAATCTAGTATATGTTATTACTTTAAAAATTTGAAAAAAAATAAAAGCTGTCCTCTCATTGTAGGGTTAATCTAGTTAAAATCTTTCTGTCTTTCTTTAGTCACATGTAAGAAACACCAAATGATTAAACCAGGGGCATACGTATCAGGGTAGTAGCGGTAGCGGCTGCCACAGGGCCTGGGACATTAGGGGGCCTGGCAGCAGCTGTTACTGTTGCACTTTTTTTTTAATGGGCCGTTAACTGTTGGAGTAACTCCAGGCCCTATATACTGCAGCATTGATGCTGCCGAATGCTGGCTGAGGATGAACACGAAGGGGAGAGGGGCTGCCGCCATCTTTTAACAGTAATGAAGCCAGCAACTGCTGGCTTCACTACTGTACCCAAGCAGCAGCCACCTGCTGTCCGGGCCTCTGCGTCCAGGCACTTGCATGACGACAGCGTACAGGAAAAACTTCTATTTCCTCCCTGCTGTCCTCAAGCCGTGATATCTTATGCTGGCATCTATCCTAGTAGGTTACAGGACCTTTGATGAGTGTCATGACATCATCAAAGGTCCTTTAACCGACTAAGATATGATTAGAGTTTTGTGTAGGCAGAGCTATCCAGATTATACAGATCAGTCGTAGGATGTGCGTGAGAAAGAAGGTAGAATGGCTGGTTCAGGCTGTGGGTGAGCAGGAATGTGGTGAATGGGGGGTTTCCTGCACCACATCACCCTCTTGCTCACATACAGCTTGTATCCGAATTCCCCCCTCTTGCTTGCTCCCTCATTTCCCCTCTTGCTCATACATACCCTGCACCCTACGTCACCCATTTGTTCACATACAGCCTGCATGAGCATGTACCCCCTCATGTCAAAAGTTCACTACAGCGTCCCGCTATTCCTATTTACACCACTAGATTAAACCTTTCTATAAGATTCTCCACTTGTGTGTTCTGTGATACTTTTATTTGATCGTTTATGACACAGAATATTTGCCATGACTACTTTCTGGCTAACACGGATTATTGTAGTACAACATATGAGACAATACAGGGTGTAATACAGATCAGACTCGGTCTTCATAGTGTTATCTCCTGAGAGGGCTGATCTGTAACAGGAGAAATGTCCTCTATAAATGGGAATGTTTTACACTCTTCTTGTAGCTCTTGGTTTTATACAGTAGATGATGTTTCTTACTTACCCTGTACACATTGAGTTGTATACAAAAGTTCCCATTTCACGCCACTGTGACACCCAGGAATGGACAGTGAAGATCCCTCCTAGAATGATATCTCCTTCCTGAGAATATTTGTACTCAGTGGTATAATTCTTTATTACCAGATCACATTGATCTACAGGATCCTGAGTCTTAGAGATACAGAAAGTAATACAAAGAGCCAAAAACAATACTAACATGTTCAATAGAAGACAGAAGATCCTTGTGTGTCCCGGCAGATGTATCAGCAGCAGCAGCAGCACAGAACGTGAGGGATCCTTCAGCTGTGCTGCAGAGGTTGGAGCAGGGAGAGGTTTATATAACCACATACAATGGAGTTTCTACTAAAATAACTAATATACTGACTATTCTGTGCACTAGTGAAAAAAATCATAAAATCAGAAAAGTCACTATCACAAGGGAACAGCAAATAAAATAGGAGAGATAGACAGAGTGATAAAAAATATATAAGAACAAAATAATTACAGATGTAAGAAAGGATAGGGGATAAGAATCTGATCACTGGGGTCCAGATCAGGAAAACAGGGGCTGGAGTGGCTGTGAACTTTCTTGGCTACGTCCTCCATCACTTCTATGGAGCTGCCAATGATCACTGTGTAGCCAGGCCATAAGAATGAATGGAGCAATGATCTATAGCTGTATAAGAAAGTTCTTACTTGTAAGTCTTACCCATAGGGGGAACCTAACTGAATAATGATCTATAATACATAGTATGAGACCCAGATAGTGAAAACTTCTATGATAATGGCCACTATAAGAGGGTAAAAGGCTGGAACTGGCCCAAAGGTGATCAGGTGAATCCCCTGGTGGGCCCCAGAACCCTGCCAGGGCACAGTACATTCACTATACCTCATATGGATTCTCATAATTCAACATCTCAACCAGGCTGTGTATAAAAATGTATAAAATATTGGTTATTTAGGAAATTTCCCAGTTTAGTTTTCTTAATATTAGTTATTGTTTTTTAACATTCTTATTTTGAGGGGTTTCTTCCCTTTTCTCTTTTCACTTTTGTAGAAAAGGAAACAAGTTAGGTTCCAACAATTGGGAGAAAGTGATAGGCAGAGTGCTGGCGTCCCGATATATGAACCCCGGGTTTCAGACCTATGTGTGGTCCTGGACTCATTACTGGTCCATAAAAGGCTGAATAGCCTGCACTTCAGGGCAGATCCTGGGAGCGAGAGGAGGTGCCTGGGTCTGTCCTGACACTGAGAGTCTGGTGAGACTGTATTGCACTACTTTTGTTTATTCGTATGGTTAGTAGTAAGCCACACGTACAGTTAGTACTGTATTATTGTTTAGTTAGTGCTCAGACGAGCAGGGTTTTGTTTGACATTCTTTTGCCTGAAGTTAAGGCTTATTTTGTACCTGAAGTAAAGGTTTATTTATGTTGCTGTTTTTCTAAATAAACCTGTTTGCTACAGATTTTGTGTCCCTGTCTTTGAATGGTTGGGTCCGCAGCACTGCTTCTACCGAGCTACCTGACTCACACCATACAAAGTTGCAGGGCAGAAATAATAGATGTATTAAGAGCAGATAAGTAACATCAATATGACCAAACTATGTCTCAACTATATTTGCACTGTGATCAACAGTCATTGTTTTATTTTCTGCTGCAATTGGGTTGTTGTACATACCTGCATACATATTTACCTTTTAAAGAGACCCGCATTTTCACTCTTTGAGGTGTATATCACTCCCTGTAAATTGTAAATTGTAGTAACCCAAGAGACGTGTGTACCATTACTTCTATTTTAGTGATGCAAGTGTTATTTACAATGGGTCTTTTGTGTACCTGTGGGCTTGGTGCTTTTATTTTATTTCATTTATTTTTTGTACTATTTGTACATTTTATACTCACATTTTATCACTTTCTGTATATGTATTTCTTTTAGCAAAATCTGCACTTGAGAAAGGACCCGTGGAGGTCCGAAACGCGTTGTGCTTTTTATTTTTCAATAAATTCATCTTTTACTACTTTGACTTTTGGCTGTTTTACAAGATCTACCAGTGAGCGCAGACCTCTGCCTTTTCAGTATTCCATTTTTTTTCTCTGGTTTCCGGTGCCCCTGTTGGTCTTGCTGCCACTCCCACCTGGTTTTTTTCACTCTATATGTGATACTAAAGACATACACTCTTCAGGTGAGAGGTTTACTGGTAATATTTATTTCTATTGCAATTTTACGAAATTAACATCAATACTACGCTTAGAGCGCTCGGTGTCTCTCCCCTTTTGTCTTTCACTTTTAAATGGAGAAAGTGTGGTCTGATCAGCCAGCCCAGCTGTCTAAGCTGGCTGCTCATTGGTTGACACCACTGTCAGTCCAAATCCGACCATGCCCACCAGCTGCAAAGGACTTAACCCCTGCTAAGCAGGGCTGCCAACAACAAGGAAATGGTGACAGGTGGCAAGATGCTACAACAGAGGAACGGGCTGCGACCCAACATTTAGGCCGCAGCTCCGGCACTGCCCTAACACTACCCACCTGTCAATGGCGCATCAACACCATACATCTCTGGTTCCGCTCAAACTCCGCCACCAGTCACAGAGCATGAACCTGATCTGTGGGTTCCCAGGTGCGGTCCCCCGGGCCATAACCTGACCAGTCTATCTGGTAGAAAAATCTGCCCAGAACGGTCTTGGAGTCCATTATTTCTTTCACCTCGAAGTCATCCTGGGGTGATTCAGACTCCTCAGGAAGATGCCTAGAATATTGCATCAGGACCAGAGGTTTATGCAGAGAAATATGGAAAGAGTTGTTGATCTGCCAAGATCTGGGTAGTTGCAATTTAAATGTCACCTGATTCACCCGGGACAGAACCTTGAATGGACCCACAAACTGCGGAGCAAACCGCAGTGATGGGACCTGGAGATGGCAGGACACAATGCCCTGGGGACAATTCCATGCCTGGCCTACGTCTAATGTCAGCTTTTGCCCTCATTCTGTCCTTGGCCTGACTCATGGAGATCTGCGCCTGATCCCAAACTTCTCTGACGCGCACAGCCCAATCGGCCACAGCCAGCACGATGGGCAGAGGAATGCGAGAATGACGACCTTATAACAAAAAATTGTGTCTTATCTGCGGAGTCAGCCACCGCATTATTAAGTGCAAACTCTACCCACGGCAGCAGTTCCACCCAATCGTCATGACGGGAGGAGACATGATGGTGTAGGAGAGTCTCCATAGTCTAATTCCTCCTTTCCACCAGACCATTAGTTTGGGGGTGATAGGTTGATGGCAGGCATAACTCCACGAGCAGCAGCTGGCACAGTGCCCTCCAAAAGTGTGCCATAAATTGTGGCCCTCGATTGGAGACCACCTGACATACCATGGACCAGAAAGACATGTTTAATAAAAACACGTGCCAATTCCCTGGCGGATGGCAGTCCCGGCAATACCACTAAGATTGATCATTTTGGTGAAATAGTCCGTCACCACCAAAATCACCTTCCTGCCCGCTGTTGTTGGCAGTTCTGTGACAAAATCCATGCCCACGATCTGCCAAGGTGATTCTGGTATTGGTAGGGGACGCAGTAAGCCTGCAGGATGCTGGCGGGAAGGTTTGTTGTGAGTGCAGATGTCACAAGCTTGCACAAATGCCTGCACATCCGCAGAAAGGGAAGGCCAATAATAGTGCCGAGTGATCAACTCCCTTGTGCGGCGGAGACCAAACTGTCCCCCTACATGAGAAGCATGCCCCCATGACAATACTTCCTGTTGCTGAGCGAGAGGAACCAGCGTCTTCCTAGGTGGCACCCAACTTAGATTCACCGGGTTGACCACCACTTGTTTCTCAAAGGGAATGATAAGCCTGGCCTCCGGTTCTTCCTCATCCAGCTTCACAAAGGAGTGGGACAAAGCATCTACCCACAAATTCTTTTCTCCTTACACGTAATGGAACACAAAGTTGAACCAGGAAAACAAAAGCACTAGAGATGAGCGAGTAGTGTTCGATGGAGTAGGTGTTCGATCAAATACTACGGTATTCGAAATACTCGTACTCGACCGAACACTACTAGCTGTTCAAAGTTTAAGGTTCGATGCAGAACCAGCGTTGATTGGCAGAATTCTATACATTCTGCCAATCAACACTGGTTCTTCTCTTACCTTTAGAAGTCTTCTCCGTGCAGAGTCCCCATGGCGTCTTCCGGCAGGAATTCACTCTGCCTAGGCATCCGGCAGAGTGAATTCCAGCCAGAAGAAGACGCGGGGACGCTGCACCGGGAGAAGACTTCAAGGAGAATCCAGCCCGACTGTCACTCGTGGATTTGGTAAGTATAATTTTATTGAATTTTGCGTACCCCTGAAACGAGCATTTCCCCCATAGACTATAATTGGGTTTGAAATCCGTTCGAACACTCGAACAGTGTGTGGCTGTTCGAATCGGATTTCAAACCTCGGACATTTTAGTGTTCGCTCATCTCTAAAAAGCACCCATCGTGCCTGATGAGCATTCAGTCATTGTGCCGACTGAATATATGTGAGAGTTTTGTGATCAATGAATATGTGCAAAGGGTATGTAGCCCCCTCCAGGAGGTGGCACCATTCCTTTAATGCCGCTAGAAGTTCACGATCACCAATAGAATAATTCTTCTCCGCCGTGGAGAAGAGTTTAGAAAAGAAGGCACAAGTAACCTTTTTACCAAGATTGTTCCTTTGGAACCGCATAGCCTCAGCCCGCACACAGAATGTGTCCACCTCCAGACAAAATGGTTTGGAAACATCTGGATGGTGTAAAACCGGCCCTTCCACACACTGCTGCTTGAGGTTGAGAAACGCCTGTTCGACTGCGGGAGTCCACTTACTAGGATTAGGTCCCTTCTTGTTGAGAGCCGAAAGAGGAGCCACCAAAGAGGAGAAGTGTAGGATAAACTGTCTGTAATAATTGGCAAACCCAAGAATCTCTGGATAGCTTTTACAGTTTGGGGCTTCAGCCACTTTAGGATTGCATCATGTTTTATGGAGATCCATCTGGAGGCCTTCGCCTGACATGGTGTATCCCAGAAATGGCAGTCTCCCCTGCTCGAACAGATATTTCTACAGCATTGCATAAAGCCGACTTTTACACAGGTGCGAGAGAACGGTGCGCTCTGATCTCCGGTGTTTTCCATCATATTAGACAAAAAGATAAGGATGTCATCCAAATATACAACCACTGAGGTCTGCAGAAGGTCACTGAAGATGTCATTCACAAATGACTGGAAAACTGCTGAGGCATCGGCCGAGCCAAAAGGCATAACGAGATATTTGTGACCATCCCTGGTATTAAAAGCAGTCTTCCATTCATCCTCCTTCACATATACGTATAAGATTATATGCCCCCGAGGGTTGAGCTTGGTAAAAATGGTAGCCCTCTTGAACCGATCGAACAGTTCGGTAATGAGGGACAGGGGATACCTATTTTTATGGTCAGCAGGATACTTTAAAAAAAAAACTAAATAATAAATATCCTGCAGAGCCCAACTGGGCTCTGAACCGCAGAGATACCCTGGTGTGAACAGGACCCGACAGTTAATGTCACTGCCGGGCTTACAACACCATCTGGGTAAGTACAAAGCTAAACAGATAAGTTCTCTGCAGGACAGAGAAGCCCCAAATTGCAAGACAAACTTAAACAAACAATGACCGTGTGCTCCCAGTAGCTTTCTGGGTCGTACCCACTACCACTACCTGCAGTAGCAGCACCACAAGTAGCAGCCTGACTAAAGTAGGAAATTCCCAATTCTAACTAGGGAGGAGATTCCCACAATTTTAACCAAAAGGGAAGAGGATCTCACTACCTGCCTAACTAAGCAGCTAGCTGCAAAACTAATGTCTTGCGCGGACATTTGAGGCTAGAGCATCCGACGGCCCAAACCTGCCTCCTTAAATCAAGAGAAGGCAGGCCCGATCAGCCAGCCCAGGTGCTCAAGCCAGGTGTCCATAGGCTCACACAACTGTCAGTCAGCAGATCGACCACGCCCATCGGCTGGAAGGGAATTAACACCATGCATGCTGGACTAAGCAGTGACAGTGGAACAGGCTGAGACCCTGATACCTTGGCCGCACCTGCCTCACAGTCCTAAGACCTATTTTTCATCGTGATAGCATTCAAACCCCGGTAGTCAATGCACGGGCGAAAGGGAGCCATCTTTCTTCTCCACTAAGAAGAACCCCGTGCCCACAGGAGACGAGGATTTGCGTATAAACCTCCGTTCCAGGTTCTCCTTAATATAAGCCTGAGTCTCGGGGAGGGAGAGAGGGTAAACCCTGCCCCAAAGTGGCGTTGCCCCTGGCAACATGTCTATGGCACAAATCACAAGGCCTGTGCACTGGCAGATTTTCAGCAGCTTTTTTATACTGAGGGGGCAAGCCATCGGAATGGGAACTATACACCCTTCCTTGCACTCCAGACTCCACCTCCCCCTGCCTCCAGTCAATGACTGGGGAGTGCCAATGTAACCAGGGGAGACCTAGCAATATTGCATCCGCTAAACCCTCCATAATGTGGAAGGAGAGGTGTTTGGTGTATAGTGCCCCAATCCTCATAAACACTGATGGTGTCTTGAACCGAATCTGCGACCGAAGCTGGGACTCGTCAACCACCTTAATGTCAATGGGGGTCTCTAGAGCTTTCTTTGGAATGCAATTCTCCTGGGCGAATTTGTCTGATATGAAGTTCCCCATGGTCCCAGAGTCTATAAATGCTTTAGTGTTGACCCAACCATCCCTCAGTTTGAGGGCTACTGGAAACCGGATACAATGATCAGGTGATGGATTATTTTGACCATGTGATGTGGCCTTTAGTTAATTCCGGGATGTGTCTTATAACATCTCTTTCAACTTATTGGTAGGCCTTATCATTTATTTCCTATTCTTTGATGTTTATGGCTAAGTGCATAGTATTTTTAGATCAAAATCTCCTTTTGTTGGAAAAAGCAGTACACCACGTATCGGTCCACACTGGGACCTTTCTCAAGTGCAAATAAACACATCTACTCCAGTGTAATTTATATAAGACACCACCAATCCCCGCCCTTGTAACAGAGGGCCAATCATTAGTTTCTTATAATCACCAAATTCTATATACAACATACATTTCTCATTAAAATCACATGAAACAGGGTATAAATATGAAGATACATAACATATACAATATAGTGCATCAAACCATGGTTATAATCACATATGATCTAGCAGAGGATGTAACATGTCCTGCTCAGCTACTGCTTGTAGCTCCAGCATATAAGAAAACTTCAATGTGTCTGCAGGAATCACCTGGACTGGTGCACACCTAACTAATGCCCCACCAATGTCCATACCATAGATCCATACCACAATGGAAAAAACCACTATCCGACACATCTGTCATATTAGACCCACATGGAGAAATAGGGGATCTGTCATAGAAGCTCTCACAAAAAAAGGAACAAAGGTCCCATATAAGGGGATGGTTTAGATTGTGTGCAGACAGGCCCATTTTTTTGGGGTGACTTTTTGATATCTATGAATATAGTTATTCATCTACCCTTCTGCTCCCAGTTCTGCCATCTCTGTCCCCTTATTTCTACTATAAACAAAAGGAGACTCTTAAAGGAATAAAAATTTAAATTTAAAAGATTTTTTTTTTTTGCATAATATATGGGACCTTTGTTCCTTTTTTTGTGAGAGCTTCTATGACAGATTCTCTATTTCTCCATGTGGTTCTAATATGACAGATGTGTCAGATAGTGGAGGTTTTCTCCATTGTGGTTTGGATCTCCGGTATAGACACTGGTCCTCTGATTCCTGTCCCTAGAGACTATGAGTCCGTAACTGCTCTAACGTTTCATGATGATTGGTGGAACTCCAGGTCTCCTTAGAATTACACCAGATTATATTGCCATGTGACCTATGTATGTTCCACACCCTGCAATATCTGTCTCATGTTAGTATATACAGCATGTTATGTTAATGATATTATATCTATGCGATATAGGTCTGACACACGTCTTGTAATGTTCATTTCATGCTGCTGCCTATGTTACATTATTTTACTGTTACTTTCTGGTTGAAAAAAAAAAAAAAATAAAATATATATATATATATATATATATATATATATATATATATATATATGAAACAAAAAAAAATGAATAAACGTTAACCATAATGAGAGCAGGAAAATCTCAGGATAGAAAAAAATTAAAGAGGACCTTTCACCACTTTTGGGCACATGCAGTGTTATATACTGCCAGAAAGCCGACAGTGCGCTGAATTCAGCGTACTGTCGGCTTTCCCGATCTGTTCCCGGTGTACAGAGCTTACGGTGCCGGTACCGTAGTGCTCTATGGTCAGAAGGACGTTTCTGACCATTAGCCAGAGACGTCCTTCTGCCTCGCGGCGCCTATCGCGCTGTGCTGTGGAGCCGGGAGGAACGCCCCCTCCCTCTGCTCACACAGCTCGTCCATAGACGAGTATTATCAGGGAGGGGAGGGGGCGTTCCTCCCCTCTCCACAGCACAGCGCGATTGGCGCCGCAAGGCAGAAGGACGTCTCTGGCTAATGGTCAGAAACGCCCTTCTGACCATAGAGCACTACGGTACCGGCACCGTAAGCTCTGTACACCGGGCACAGATCGGGAAAGCCGACAGTACGCTAAATTCAGCGCACTGTCGGCTTTCTGGCAGTATATAACACTGCATGTGCCCAAAAGTGGTGAAAGGTCCTCTTTAAGCCAAAAGCGAAACCAGGAAGAAAAATGATCCAGAAAGTGTCAGAGTAACCCGGGGACAGTAAGTAACAGGAAGGTACAGGCCGAATTAGAGTTAGAGTCTGATGGTGTAAACCTCCGGATGAGGGGGCAGTGAGCTGCGGGTACTGGGGGGATAATATGGAAAGTGAACTGTGGGGATAGAAATGTAACGGGAAGCAGGTGATGATATACGCAGTAACTGCATGGAGCCACGGAACAACGATATAACAGTTTAATAAAGAAAGGGGAAGGGAATGAGAACGGGAGAGAAGGTAAGAAATAAGTATACAGTAGCTAAACAAAACGTATAACTTCAATATGACAGTGCACACAACAGATTGTGGTAGTTACCCCTCTAGCGTCCTTAGTTAGAACCTGCATGCATTGACTAGGAGAGGCCTCTCTTAAAGTAAGTCAGTGCACCGTATCAATCTTCCAGGCAGGGGGCTGCTTTATCTTCCAGCACACAAAGCTGCTTTAAAACTTGACCGAGCTGTATGGCCCCTCACTCTACTCACACTCCCACATACCTCTGTTTATAAGCTGACACAAGGCAGGAATAGTGAAGTCTCTCAGGGCCCTTGTTTATCAAAGGAAAGTACTTAATGGGCACATCAGCCTGCAGCAT
This sequence comes from Leptodactylus fuscus, assembly GCF_031893055.1. Lineage (NCBI taxonomy): Eukaryota > Metazoa > Chordata > Amphibia > Anura > Leptodactylidae > Leptodactylus > Leptodactylus fuscus. The sequence goes on from NC_134265.1 coordinate 356,496,058, forward strand.
GTCCTCCTAGCATGACATTTGTCTCCTTCTGCCTGCAGCTTCCTGTATTCACACGCTTTTCCTCTCTGGAACATACCATCTTTCTCTGAGCTGTAGGGGGGGGGGTTCTTTCGTGAATAGATTTGCCCTGCAATTTAGTCTTTCAGCAGTAGATGGCAGCAGAAGATCAGACAAATGACACAGTTATTCCATAAGCCCATTACAGAATTATGACTACTCCTCTATCCACCCTATACTAAGGTCTGAGGGTGTCAGGTAAATATATAACCCATAGGACAGAACAGGAGGGGAAGCCGTATCCGACTGTTAGATCCAGGTATCTGTAAGGGCCAGCAGGTTGGAAGACTTGTATGAAATAATTCATGACCAAATTCAAGTTTGTTACCTACTGACCTGGTGCTCTGGAGCACAGAGTTACTGTAAAAGAGACAGGAGAAAGAGAAGGGACACAGAGAATGTCAATGAGAGTAGTGGGCGGTGGGTAAGTGGGAATCAGCAGAAGGTGGACCATGGATAGGAGAGATGTTCCCCGCAGGGTAGTATCAGGAGAGGAGATAGAAACAAAAGATGATTCAGTGATTTATTAGAAATGTGTTGGTGTTCTCCAGTGGAAATAGAGGGGTTAAAGGGGCTCTATCACTGGATTGTCGCTATTTTAGATAAACATATGCCTATATAGCCTTTAAAAAGTCTATTCAGGTCCTGCTAATCGTTTGTTAAAAGACCCCCCCCCATTTTCATTAATTATCTTTTAAACGTATATATAAATGAGCTGTCCGTGCACTGTGGGCGTTCCCGTGCACCCCTCACGTCATACTTTGTTCTCGCCCCCCTCTGTGGTTCTTCTATGTAAGTCCCTCCTCCTGTTTTCGATTCACAGCCTCTAACTGTCTCTTCCCTGCTAGTGGTACAAGACCTGTGATGATGTCACTACTGCTGTGTGATTGGCTTGTCCCTGTGATGATGTCACTCACTACAAGGTCCTTCTAAGTAGTGATTATGCAGAGCAGGGGCTGCAGCTTTCTTCTATCATAGCATAGATCTACTGTACACATGGAGATCTATGATAGACACTGCATAATAACTACTTAGAAGACGACAAAGGACCTTGTAGTGTTGTCATCACAGGACAAGCCAATCACAGAGCAGTAGTGACATCATCGCAGGTCCTTTTCCAGAATCAGGGAAGAGACAATTAGAGTCAGTGAATTGAAAGCAGGAGGAGGGACTTACATAGAAGAACCGCTGAGGAGGGCGTGAACAGAGTATGACGTGAGGGGTGCACGAGAACACCCACAGTGCACGGACAGCTCATTTACATATATGTTTAAAAGGTAATTCATTAAAATGGGGGGGGGGCTTTTAACAAATGATTAGTAGTACTTGAATAGCCTTTGTAAAGACTATTCAGGCATGTGTCTATCTGTGATAGAGCCCCTTTAAGGTGGTCTAAGAAAGTGTAAGGTGATGGAAGGAGAGAGGACAGATGTGATAGAGGGACCTGGGGGAGTAGATGAGAAGTTTGCAGAAAAGTAACAGAAAATCTAAAATATGGAAAATGTGCTCCTGGTAAAATAATGGTGACATGTAGTTGGTGGTCCTATAGTTTACCTGCCAGGACATTGACATGATGCCAGAGATGTTTCCTACACAAATGTCCCTGCATAAAGTATTTTGTTATAAAGTTTCATAAATTCTAAAGATTCAGATTAGTTTTTTGCTTTTGACATCAGACAGATATAGATTTATTACATCTCTAAAGTCTACCGTTCCTGTTTCGTTGCCGGCTGCTCCCCGGTGGTTGTGACTTTTCTACCAGTGATAGGCATTTTAGTTATTTTAGTATAAACTCCATTGTATGTGGTTATATAAACCTCTCCCTGCTACAACCTCTGCAGCACAGCTGAAGGATCCCTCACGTTCTGTGCTGCTGCTGATACATTTGCTGATACATCTGCTGGGACACCTGAGGACATTCTGTACAAGCATCAGCTTTTCTCTTCTACAGGACATGTTCTTATTGTTATTGGCTCTTTATGTGATTTTCTGCACTTCTGAGACGCAGAACTCTGCAGCTCAATGTGATCTGGTAATGAAGGATTATACCTTTGAGTACAAATATTCTCAGGCAGGAGATATATCTATAGGAGGGATCTTCACTGTACATTCCTGGGTGACACTGTGGGACAATGGAGGCATTTTTCCTAATCGGGTGTGTACATAGTAAGTAGGAACCGTCATATATAAATCCAGGGGCTAAAAGGAAATACTGAGAACATTCTATATTTGCCAGAAAATAATGATTCTCATGATTTCTCAGGAAATAACACAATGGGATCTGATCTGCATTTCATCCTCTTTTGTCTTATTTGCTGTAAATGTGATTCCACAATAGGATTTTTGCCCACTGACCTGAGGAGTCTCCACTTATTCACTTGTCTCTATTCCTGAGGCTCTGGTGCTACATATTAAAGGGGTATTCCCACATCACATACTCACCAGTCTTCACTTCTGTAACATCTTCTTTCTTCCTGGTTTCTTGCGTCATTTGGTGGGCGGGGTTTCACGTGCAACCTGCCGTTTAGCTCCGCACCCAAATTAGTGTGTAGCTCCGCCCACCACATAGCGTGATCCTATGGGGTGGCTGAAGGGCCTGTGATGTCATCAAAGGTCCTCAAACAACACTATATGCACAATATTGGACTATGAAGTACAGGCAGGAGCAACTCCATTCTGTGTTACATACAGACACTGCCTGTCTCTGCCATAATGAACACAATTGAATTAGTTAGCCTGATAACTGGGAGAACAGAAGACGAGTTCAGAAATGAAAGCAGCTCCTCTCGCCTATCTGAGAGCAGGGACTAGGTCACGTGGTGTAGACACAGGAATAGAAACACAGGCTCGCTCCCTGCACTTAGCCCCTCCTCCCTCCCCTCTGAGAGCAGCAGATATATCACTTGACTTTTGAGCAGATAAGTCAGGGCTGTGGCCACAATGAATTGAATAAAGTAAGATAGTGGACATACAAAGCAGTTTTGCTGAAGCAGTGTATTTAGGAAAAGTGTTACATCCACATTAACAAGCAGTATACATAGGATCCTTGTGATGGGACAACCCCTTTAAGGATAGGACACAGAAAAGTGCAATATTTCTAGATACAATGGTCTCAATGTGCCGTTTCCAGGTCACAGACTAATGTTTTGAATGTTGGCACAGAAGTTCATGTTCAGTTTGCTTAAATGTTATTTCCTTCTTAGCCTTTTATGCCTGAGATTAGAATACCCATCTGTCTATCTGGTCTATAGACACTTCTTCACTATTCTGTAACTTCTATAGACATCCTGTGTCCCTAACTTGGAAGTTTCTATAACAATGTGGCTTGTTGTTCTCTGCGGCTTCTGTTACTCCTATTTCCTTCTATGGGGTGTACAGAGATATCAGTCTGTTTGGCTGTATCGGTATCTCCGCTCACCTCAGACATGTGCGTATTCTGATCTCAGCTATGATAGAGGTGAATATCTCTCTAATGTGTAACTGTCTTCACAACTTATTTATAATCATGTAGGTGAAGTAAATGTAAGTATTTTGGAATGTTCTTTATTAGGTTAGCTAGTAGAAGAAAACATGAGAGGAACATCCATTTTGGACCTAGTCCTAACCAACAAAGAGCACATGGTTAAGGGACTACGGGTAGCTGGGACCCTGGGATTCAGCGATCATGCTATACTTGAGTTTGGGGTTGCAAGAAGAAGAAGACCTGAGAAGACACAGACTTCAAGGCTCGACTTTAGCAGGGCAGACTTCAAGAGCCTGAAGGCAAGGGTTAGCAGAATTCCATGGTGCAAAATTCTTAAGCACAAAAATGCACATGAAGGGTGGGAAATCTTCCGTAGGGAAATCATTAAAGCACAGGAACTAACAATACCTAGAAGGAAGAAAAATGGGAAGCACCTAAAAATATCAGGATGGATCACCAAAAAATTACATAACCTGCTAAAAAGGAAAAAGGAAACATACAAAAAGTGGAAGATGGGAACTATACCTAAGGAAGAGTACACAGCAGTCTGCAGACTCTGCAAGACAAGCATCAAAGGAGCTAAGGCTGAACACGAATTGAAGCTTGCAAAAGAGGCAAAGAGTAAGGTAAAAGGATTTTGGGGATATGTTAAAAGCAAAAGAAAAGTGAAGGAGACCATTGGAGTCCTGAAGAATGACAAAGGAGAAACAGTTAACATGTTGGAACAGCAGGTGGAGCTACTAAATTCATATTTTGTATCCGTCTTCTCCCAAGAAACTAATGGAAATATCGACATTAATGGTTATGGAGATGAGGGGAAGGAGGACTCCAAGCTGACTATAAGCGAAGGTCTGGTAAGAGAGCACTTAGCCAAGTTACAGGAAACCAAGTCCCCAGGACCAGATGATTTACACCCTAGAGTCCTGAAAGAGATAGCAGAGGAAATAACAGAACCCCTTGCTATAATCTTCGGTAAGTCATGGGAAACAGGAGTGGTCCCTTTAGATTGGAAAAGGGCAAATGTTGTCCCCATCTACAAAAAGGGGAAAAGGGACGATCCAGGAAATTACAGGCCGGTAAGTCTGACCTCAATAGCAGAAAAAATCTTTGAGCAAATTGTCAAGGAACATTTACTTCGGTACCTGGATGGGAAGGCATTAATTAACCAGAGCCAGCACGGCTTTATGACCAATAAATCTTGTCAGACTAACCTGATTTCCTTCTACAACAAAATCACTGAATGGTTGGACCAAGGGAATGCCGTGGACATAGTATATCTTGACTTCAGTAAGGCATTTGATAAAGTATCACATAACCTTCTTATTGAAAAAATGATTAAGTATGGCTTTGACAAAAAATCAGTTAGGTGGATTCACAACTGGCTTAATGATCGGGCACAACGAGTAATACTAAATGGCTACACATCGAACTGGAAGAAAGTCAAAAGCGGGGTGCCGCAGGGCTCTGTTCTGGGCCCAGTACTTTTAATATCTTTATAAATGATCTGGACGATGGAATTATTGGGGAACTCATAAAATTTGCAGATGATACGAAGATAGGAGGAATAGCCAACACTAGAGAGGAGAGAGAGTGTATTCAAAAGGACTTAGACACACTGGAACAATGGGCGGAGGCGAACAAAATGGTATTTAACAGGGACAAATGCAAAGTTCTACATCTGGGTAACAGAAATGTAAAAAACATATATAGTATGGGAGGAATAGAACTAAGTGATAGCATAGGGGAAAAGGACTTGGGCATAATAGTAGATCACAAATTCAACATGAGCCAACAGTGCGGTGCTGCTGCAAAAAAGGCTAATAAAATTCTGGGATGTATTAAGACAAGCATTGAATCTAGATCAAGAGAGGTCATTATTCCGCTGTACTCTTCCCTGGTCAGACCACACCTGGAATACTGTGTACAGTTCTGGGCGCCTCAATTCAAGAAAGACATCGATATATTGGAGCAAGTCCAGAGAAGAGCAACCAAAATGGTGGAAGGTCTGCAAACCATGTCCTATGAGGAGCGGCTAAAAGAACTGGGATTGTTTAGTTTGCAGAAGAGAAGGCTGAGGGGAGATTTAATAGCAGTCTACAAATATCTGAGAGGTAGTCACAGTGCAGAGGGATCTCCCCTATTCTCATTAGCACAAGGAAGGACAAGAAGCAATGGGATGAAACTAAAGGGAAAGAGATACAGATTAGACATTAGGAAAAACTTTCTGACAGTGAGGGTAGTGAGAGAGTGGAATAGGCTGCCACGGGAGGTGGTGGGCGCTCCATCAATGGAAATCTTCAAGCGGAATCTGGATAAACATATAGCTGGGATGATTTAGGAAGACCTGCACTCACAGGGGGTTGGACCCGATGGCCCTTGAGGTCCCTTCCAACTCTACCATAAGGTTATTTTATTCACTTTTGTATAAAATCAGACTCTGAAATTTTCCTGTAAATCTGTAAATGAGGGTTACTAAGGGAAACTGTGTTCAGGGTGTAATATACACAATGGATATGTCTGTTACCTACTCTCCTTGACATTACCTATATACACTACATGGGGAACAGTATGGAGACACCTTCACATTACTCCTTCAGAAACTCCTTCAGACATTGTAAATCCCTAGGCCTTAATATGGAGTCTGTCCACCCTTTCCAGATAAAACTGCTCCCACTCTTCTGAGAAGTCTTTAGATTAGATTTTGGAGTAATTTTGTGAGAATTTTTACCCCTTCATCCATGAGAACATTTGTGATGTTAGACAGTGTTAGATGTTGGATGAGAGGGCCTGGATCACAATTTCCATTCTAGTTCATCTTAATGGTGTCCCAATGGGGTTGTGTTCAGAGTACTATGTGGGCCAGTCAAGTTCTTCTACACCAAACACTCCCAACCATGACTTTATGGACCTTGCTTTGTGCATTTGGACAGAATCTTGCTGGAATAGAAAGAGACTAACTAAGGGACTTAGAACAAGACTGGAGAACAAACAACAGGTTTGGGCTGATGTTAATGCACTATACACCTCAGTATTTGGTGCCAAGCTGTGGAGCTCTATGGGGTCTGCCAGCACTTCATGGCTGAGTTGCTGTGGTTCCTCAATGCTTCCAAATTTCAATAATATCGCTCACATTTGATCATTGAATATCTGGAGGGAAGAAATTTCAGAAACTGTCGATGACTCCTATTACAGGACCAGGCAGAATAGGTCCGGGCTATCAGCTAACAGTAAGTCTAGGCTGTGGACGCTGGATTTTACCTTTTTTTTACATTTTTCGCCTACTCAAGTCCTGTAGCTGTCCGCGCCTCCCGGGGTGTGGATCCTTTATAGTGGATATGGTGAGCTGTAGGATTCTACTTTTGTTATATGTCATACATGTCTGAGATGGGAATATCCCAATAAAAGCCCATTCATCTCTAGTTACATCATGTTTCTATATCGTCTCACAGTGCCGGTCCAAGAGAATATTTACATCTGGCGGCTTTTCTCTCGGCTATTGATGAAATTAATAATCGCTCAGATCTTCTGCCCAATATCACTCTGGGATATCATATATATGACTCTTGTGGACATGGGAATAAAGCTATAAAAGATGTTCTGCAGATACTGTCCGGACACACAGTAACAGCTCCAAACTACTCCTGTATGGAGAATGACGCAGTGGTCGGATTTATTGGAGATTTACAATCTAGCACGACTCTCCCCATGGCCCGGCTGTTAACCCTTTATGGATATACACAGGTGAGTACAGAATAGAAGAAAAACTGAATATTTTTATATCCGTATCTAATTATTGATATGAAAGTCACATTTTCCTTGACCACCGGTATACGTTTCAGTGCTCAGCATGTGCCAGCAAAGACATACATCAAATAAAGTGTAGGGCGACTTCTCTCGGGTACAGCAATGCCCTACATGTGGATGTTATCTACTGCTTGGGTACAAGGCAGGGAGCAGAATGGAAAGAGGTGACATGTGCCCGGAGATAAGCTGTGCGTCAAGGTAAAATAAAATCGGGGGATGTATAATATATCCTAAAACATTCTTCCATAAAGAGCTCTAATTTGTCAGGACATGTATCACATTGAACTATGAGATTTTTTGGGAGCGGGGCACTTGTTAGTGGCATGTTAGTATAATATAAGGCATATTGAGGTGGTAACCCTGGACCAGCAATCGATGCAACATATCCAATACAATTTTGGTGTTAACTCCTTGTATGGGGGGTGTAATGGGGGCTCAATTCTGGTCTCCTTCCATTCAGATATCTATCATCTGCAAGTATATGTTCATGTACTCTCACACAGCTTCAGCATCAATCTTCAATCTATATCTCGCCTCTTACACCGCAGGTACTAGCAGAATTGAAGCCTCCCTCCAAAACGAACTAGAGACTTCATGGTGGTGTATGTTTGGGCAAACTGGGCAATAAAATGGTCTTCTAGGAGCTACTCTTCAAACAAACAGTCAACAGTGGGGTCATTTCAGGGTGGATACGGTTCATTATCAATATAATATAAGAAGCAAAGTATGGCATCAGTATGATCCCGGGGAATTGTTGTTTGGTACAACAGGGTGTACTATAAGATGTCCCTCATGGACAGCTTCATCAGAAGATATATATTCAAGAGGAGCCTTCAGAATGTACCAAGCAAAATAGAAAAAATCAGGGCACCAACAGCGTCTTTAAAACCAGAAAATATTTATTCCTTTATCAATAAAAAATACACGCACATTTGGAGGATGATAGTACTAGATGAATAAGCAAGAACGTTTTGTGTTATACACACTTCCTCAGCCTTGTGTATCCTAATATATTTCTATTCAAAGTTTATTGTAATGATCAAAAAGTTTGAACAGGATTTATTACAAAGCATACATTGGAAGGTATATAGTACATTGTCTGGTAAAGGGAAGGAAAGATGAGGGGGATGAAGGGATGTTAGTAAAGGACAATAGAGGTCAGGGAAGGAGGAGGAAGAAGAGGAAGTAAATGATAGAAGAGAAGGGTAAGAGAGGGAAAGAAGGAAAAAGGAGAGAGAAGGAGAAAGGAGGCTTGAGAAAGAGCAGTGTATCCAGAGAGGGAGTAGGAGCTTTGATTGGAGCACCCACCAGACGTCTCATAGACCTTTTAATAGGGGATGAGACGTCAGTCTGGTTGGGGTCTTCATGTCCAGGAACCACAATGACTTCAGTGTGTCAGGTCCATGAGTTGTGAAAACAATGGTTGAAAGTGTGTTAGACTTCGATGGGAAAGCAATTTCTGTGTAAGAAAAATTACAGGTAAGCACATTATTATTTATTATTATTATTATTATTATTATTATTATTATTATTATTGTTTATTTATATAGCACCATTAATTCCATGGTGCTGTACATTATTATATTAATTCCATGCTGCTGTACATTATTATATTAATTCCATGGTGCTGTACATTATTATATTAATTCCATGCTGCTGTATATTATTATATTAATTCCATGGTGCTGTACATTATTATATTAATTCCATGCTGCTGTATATTATTATATTAATTCCATGGTGCTTTACATTTGGGGGTTACATACAGTACACAGAATATACAGGTAGATATAATGCTAACAATGACCGACTGGCACAGTGGGGTAGAGGGCCCTGCCTGCAAGGGCTTACAATCTATGAGGGAATGCTTGACATCTTTTTTTTTTTACATGTCACTTACTTTTATATAATGTCAGTTGTGTTTCCCTTAGAGAGATAGATATTGAATAGCTAGGTCCCCTAAGACCTCTAAGAGTATTCTATACTGTTTTATACACAAATTCCTAGGAGCCCTAAGAGTATTCTACACTATGTTTTATAGATAGGTTCCTAGGAGCCCTAAGAGTATTCTACACTATGTTTTATAGATAGGTTCCTAGGAGCCCTGACAGTGTTATACACTATGTTTTATAGATAGGTTCCTAGGAGCCCTAAGAGTGTTCTATACTATATTTTATAGACATGTTCCTAGGAGTCCTGACAGTTTTATACTCTGTGTTTAAAGCCAGTTTAAGCTCTGGTTCATACTGAACTTTTTTGACCTAAAACAAATCTTTAGACCGAACCACCTGAACTCAAACAAAACAAATCTTGAGAGTTTCGCCATCTCTAATACTAACTTATAATAGGCTTCTATCAGAAAGAGCGGCTATCACAGATCAAACACAAGACGAGGTGGAGATGGTTAGAAGTTATGCTGTAAGAGTACAGATCTGGTGGCAGATTTTCCAGCCTAAATTCTGACTGGTTCCTTTCAACCCTATACTGTCATGTAATATGGACACAGATTTTATTACTAGTGATGAGCGAGTAGTGAAATATTCGATATTCGTTTCGAGTAGCCCCTCAATATTCGACTATTTGACTGAATATCAAATCCCTTTATAGTCAATGGGGGAAAAATGCTTGTTTCAGAGGAATCCAAAATTCGACTAAGTAGAGTCACCAAGCCCACTATGGAAGAAAAGGACCAGCCTCCAAAGTAATAGCCAAGGACCAGCGCTCGCCCATACACAATAATAGACTTTATTAAGCACGACACGTTCCGGGCCTGAATGCCCTTTCTCAAGTGCAGATGAATCAGACACGAGACGAGACACTAGCAACATGACATGAAGAACCACTTATGTGTTTCGGGGAGAGACCCCTTAGTCATAGCTATGACTTCAAAAGGCAACAATGTTCTTATATAAACATATATATTAATAAAAATAGGTTAAATCCGTTCTAAGGTTGAGGCCATCTGGGTACCGCGTAGTCAATTCAAAAATCCAGAAGGCCTCACGCTTCAAGAGTTTCCTCTTCCAATCACCCCCTCTGATTGGTCTGGAGAACTGTTCTATAGCAAAAAAACAAAACGAAGATGTGTCACCATGATGGAAAGTGGCAAAATGTTTAGATGCACCAGATGCACTACTTATACCTCCTTTACTACAATCTCTAAGATGTTCAGTGAGGCATATTTTGAGTTGCCTTGTGGTGCACCCAACATAAAGCAAATTACATGTCGAACAAGATATGATATAAACTACATATCTGGTTCTACAGTTCAAAATGTTTTTTATACTGTAGTTTCTACCAGTTTTGTTACTCTGAAAAGAGGAAGTCTTAATAGCATACTGACATACTGAGCAACGGGAAGCCCCGCACCTATAGAAACCCGGAATGTGTAGCCAGGATTCCCTGTCTTCCGTTCTATATACTCCTAAGAGGCTTGGTGACAAAGTGTTACCCAGAGTTCTCCCCTTGCGGAAAACATCTAAATGTTGCACCTTTAATTGAGTTGAGCATTGCACCAGCAGAATGGTAGGCCCTTTGGGTGAGTTGAGCCTTTAACCAGCAGAATGTTAGGCCCTTTGGGTGAACTGAGCCTTGTAGCAGCAGAGCTTTAGTTTTTGGCCCTTTGGGTGGATTGGTCCTCTAACCAGCATAGTTTTTGGCCCTTTGGGTTTATTGATCCTCTAACCAGAATATTTTTTGCCCTTTGGGTGAGTTGAGCCTCTAACTAGCACAGTTTTTGGCCCTTGGGGTGAGTAGAGCCTTGCCCCAGCAGTGTTTTATTTTTTGGCCATTGGGGTGAATTGAGCCTTTAACCAGCAGAGTTTTAGTTTTTGGCCCTTGGGGTGAGCCCTAAAAAATTATTTTTCAGGCCCTTGGGGGTGAGTCTTAAAGCATGTTTTTTTTTTTTAAATATTTGTTAATGGTGATGATGGTGGTGTTGGAGGAGGAGGACAAGGAACTTGTGAGCTGGCACAGACACATGGAATTGCGTCTCGTCAGTACTGTAGATGAGACATGCTGGTTGCGGGTCCACAATACCTGCTATCCACCCTAGCATAGGTTCCTGATACTCAAGCCTCGTTAGCGGGGTACCCTGCACCCTGATTGATGTTGTGGTACTGCTGGCTGCTCCTCTCCAGTAGATAATTGGATCTGCAGTCGAGCTACTGTGGCCTGGATCCCCAGCTGGATTTCCTCGTCCATGTCCCCGTCCTCATCCCCTTGTGCTAATGATGAGGGGAACTGCTGGCAGCCCCTCTCCTGTAGCTGGACTGTGGACTGGATCCCCAGCTGGATTTCCACATCCACATCCTAGTCCCTTGATACTACCCTGACGCATATTTAGCAGGTCCAGTGTATGTATACTGTTCCTGCAGTGTAGCTTTGAAAAGGGCTGTTGAATTTTTCCTACCTAACAGTGGCTAAACTCTCTCTCACCCTCAATACAATGTCTCTCCCTATCTCACCAAAACATCTGATACAAATATGGCTGACACTATTCTTATAAATTTGAGTTCACCTGATTTCGCCAGCCAATGACTTTTTCCTATTTTTTTTGTTGAATGCCTACGTTTTCCTCTTTCCTGTCCCACCTTCCCTGCACAGTTATTGGTGCAAAAAAGCACCAGGGAAGGTGGGAGGGGATACGAATTTATACTGCATTTACTGCGTGGTATTCGATTGGAATCGAATATGTCGAATACCCTAATATTCTATTGAATACCTACTCGATCGAACGCTATTCGCTCATCTCTAGTTATTACCTTTTCTTTCTCCTAGATCAGTTATGGGGCAAGAGATCCTCTTCTAAGTGATAAAAGGCTTTACCCAAACTTCTTCCGAACAGTCCCAGATGACAAGATACAATTTTCAGCCCTTGTGAAGCTTCTGGAAAGATTCCAGTGGAATTGGGTTGGGATTATCACATCAGATGATGACAGTGGACGGAAGGAGTTACAGCAGATAATCCGACAATTTACATCTCATCAGATCTGTGTGGAGTTCACCATTTTTGTATCTACAGATAGTTATATGAATGTCCCTAAAGATTTACAGGAATCATCTACTGATGTGATTATTATATGCGGCACCTATAGTATGGTTTATATGACGTTTTTATACAATGTAGCTCCTGTCCTAAATAACAAGACTCTTATACTTCCAAGTTCATGGTCACTTGCAGAAGAGCTTATACTTTATGGAGAAAGTGGAGTTGCGGCTAATTGTAGTTTAGTGTTTTCCATCCCCAGATACAATATTACTGGGAAAGAGTTTCTGAATATTATTCATGTTCCCTACCGACCATCTGATGGGATAATGGAAGATATTTGGATGATTATATTCTATTGCTTTTCAGGAAATGAACTTAAGAACATTATTTTGTCATTAAGTAATGAAGGTCCATTCCATCAATGTCTAGATGAGAAGAAATATCAAATATATTTACATTTTCCTGAAGACCCAACTCCTTACCAAGTGTACACTGCTGTCTATATTATGGCTACGGCTTTACATGGACTGAATGTTTTACTTAATAATTGGAAGCAAAATCCCTTACAAATCTCTTACTATAAAAGCAGAGTGAGTATTGGAGTATTGGAGTGCAGGAGATTCAATTTCTAATAAAACACTTTACTGGAAGGAGAAGAATACAGAAAGAATAGGAAAGATGGTTTCTTGTATTATAGGCCAGACAGGGACATCGATAAGATAAGATAATCCTTTAATAGTCCCACATTGTGGAAATTTCAGCATGTTACAGCAGCATAGTAATACAGGTACAGGATAATACACAGTAATATAATACAGACGTAGACACACATATGCTGAGAAGAGAAGATATACTAGGAGTCCATAGCAGCTAAGGAAAAAACGGAAGAGAAAGAAGGAAGACTTCATGGTCATCGTCATAATCATTAGTTCTCTGTGCGGAGTGATCTTCGCTTGGTTTGATGTAGATTATACAGTCTGGTCGCAGTTGGAAGGAAGGACCTGCGATAGTGCTCCTTCTCGCACCTGGGGTGAGAGAAGGAGCAGAAGCAGACGGTCACTTACAGTGCTGCCAAGTCCCATCAAGGTCCCATACATGGGGTGGGATTTGTTCTCCCGCATGGAGGTCACCACAGACATTATCCTTCTGTCACCCACCACTGTACTGGGTCCAAGGGGCTCCCCAGGACAGAGCTGGCCCTGCTGATCAGCCTGTCAAGTCTATTTCTGTCCCTGGTTGATATACTGCTCCCCCAGCAGGCCACACCGAAAAAGATGGCTGAAGCAACCACAGAGTTGAAGAAGGCCCTAAGAAGTGACCCCTGGACTCTGAAGGCCCTCAGCTTCCTGAGCAGGTAGAGTCTGCTGTTGTCCTTTCTGTGCAGCGCCTGCAGGTGATCAGCCCAGTCTAGTTTATTATTGAGGTGCACACCCAGATACTTATAGGTCCTGACTATCTCAATACATGTTCCTTGGATCTCCACCGGGGTCGGAGCACCTCTCCATTTACTAAAGTCCACCACCATCTCCTTGGTCTTCCCAGCATTAATCCCGAGGTGGTTCTGCTGGCACCATTCAACAAAATCCCGGTTTAAGTCTCTGTATTCCCTATCATCAGTGATAAGGCCGACTATAGCAGAGTCATCGGAGTACCGTATTTTCCGGACTATAAGGCGCACATAAAATACTTTGATTTCCTCAGAAATCGAAAGTGCGCCTTATAGTCCGGTGCGCCTTATATAAGGCTTGAAGCGGCGGCACGCGAGGAGTTAAGCGGCGGCACGCGAGGAGTCAAGCGGCGGCCGCCGGCAAAGTCTGCATGCCGCTTCCATACATTGCAATGGGAGCGCGCTATTCAAATAGTATTCGTTCATCTCTAACTATTTGAATAGCGCGCTCTCATTGTAATGTATGGAAGCGGCATGCAGACTTTGCCGGCGGCCGCTGCTTAAAGAGATTCTACTAGAGATGAGCGAGTACTGTTCGGATCAGCCGATCCGAACAGTACTCGCTCAACTCTAGATTCTACCATTAAAAGAACCTCTTCCCCCTAAACACGTCGGAATAGCCTTAAAAGACTATTCGTCTCTTACCTTTCCCATAGCCAGCGCCGCCTTCTCCCTGAGCTGTGTTCGCGCCTTCCGTGTCGTCTTCTTTGGGCCTCATGGATGACGCATGCGCAGTCGGCTCTGGCTGCGAGAGCCTGTTAGAGCCGACTGCGCATGCGTCATCCATGAGGCCCAAAGAAGACAGAGACGGAGCTGCGGAAGAAGGCGGCGCTGGCTATGGTAAAAAGGTAAGGAGATTATTCCGACGTGATCAAGAAGGAAGTTCTTTAACTCCTCGTGTGCCGAGCGCTTCCATTCATTTCAATGGAAGCATACCATTGAAATGAATAGAAGTGGCTGGCACGCGGGGGGTTAAGCGGCCGCCGGCAAAGTTTGCCGGCCGCCGCTTTCAATCATATAAGGCGCACCGGACAGCGCTGCGCCTTGTAGTCCGGTGCGCCTTATATATGGACCTAGGCAGGACTATAAGGCGCTCATGGGTAATGCGCCTTATAGTCCGGTGCGCCTTATAGTCCGCAAAATACGGTACTTCTGTAAGTAACAGCTGGATGAGTTGTGCCTAAAGACAGCAGTGTACAGTGTGAAAAGAAATGGGGCAAGAACTGTACCTTGTGGTGCCCCTGTACTACAGATCACAGTGTCAGACACATAGTCCTGGGCTATCACATACTGAGGGCGGTTTGTCAGGTAGTCTAGGATCCAGTTGGACAGGTGATGGTGCAGACCACCAAGGTTCAGCTTCTCCCTCAGTAGTCCTGACTGAATGGTATTGAACGCACTGGAGAAGTCAAAGAACATTATTCTCACAGTGTTCCCGGGTTTCTCTAGGTGAAAAAGAGCTCTATGAAGAAGGAGGGTGATGGTGTCATCTACCCCAATGCCCGGCCGATAGGCAAACTGGAGGGGGTCCAGAGCGGAGCTCACTAGGGGGCGTAGGTGTGTCAGAACCAGTCTCTCTAGGACCTTCATCAGGTGGGATGTCAGTGCTACAGATCGGTAGTTATTGTAACCCATTGGGTTGGGTTTCTTTGGGACTGGTACCACACAAGATGTTTTCCACAGTCGAGGTACCACTCCCAGCTTTAGACTCATATTGTACATGTACGTAATAATGCCACCTAGCTGGTCACTGCACAATTTAAGAACTCTTGTGCTTATACTATCAGGTCCTCCAGCTTTGTCTGCTTTAATCCTCTTAATTTCCCTACACACATGAGGCTCCTGCAGGATCAGATAGTCAGATTGCAGTTGACTGCAGGACGGTGGGGGTTGGGTCTTGGTGTGTGAGGAGAGGGGGGTTGTCTGACATGCTGGTGGAGGGAGCATTGGCTTGGAGCCGAATATATTGAAGAATAGATTAAGCTCGTTAAGCCACTTCCTGTCTCTTCTTATCTGAGGACCAGCCTTTTGCTTGTGCCCAGATATCACCTTAAGGCTATCCCACACCTCTGAGATTCTACCCTCCCCCATTTGTAGTTCCATCTTCCTCCTGTAGTTGGCTTTCCCTTCTCTGATTAGTTGTCTTAGCTGTTTTTGCACCTCCCCCAGGCTATTTTTGTCCCCAGACCTAAAAATTATCTTTTTCTCCTTGAGAAGAGTTTTAATTTCAGAGTTGATCCATGGTTTGTTATTGGAGAAACACCTCACCTCACTTCTAGTTGGTACCGTGCTGTCCACACAGAAATTAATGTAGTCCGTTATGCAGTGTGTGAGTCCCTCAATGTCCTCTGGAAATGAGTCTTGAAACACTTCCCATAATGTTGTATTAAAACAGTCCCTTAGAGACTCGACACTTTCCTCTGACCAAATTTTCACTGTACGGGTAACCGCCGGTTCTCTGCGCACCAGTGGAATGTAAGTGGGTCGCAGATGTACCAGGTTTTGATCTGATCTGCCTAGGGGCAATAGGGCAGATGAGTTATATGCATCCCTTACATTGGCAAAGAGCAAATCCAGTGTTTTTTTGTCTCTTGTATGGCAGGTTACGTACTGTATAAGGCCTGGTAGAATGGATGCTGGAGAGACATGGTTGAAATCTCCCGACACTAGGAGCAGGGCATGGGGGTGAGATGATTGCAGCTCGCTCACAGCAGCATGGAGGACTTCACAGGCAGCATCAGTTTTTGCAGAGGGGGGGGCATACGCAGTTAGTACGATAACATGTGATAGTTCCCTTGGCAGGTAATAAGGTCTCATGCCCACGGCTAGTAGTTCAATGTCTTTTCCACACACTTGTTTCTTAACTACAATATGTCCTGGATTACACCATCTCTCATTCACAAATATTGCAAGCCCTCCTCCTTTTAGCTTACCGCTCTCCAGAGTCTTGTCCGCACAAAGAAGTTTGAAGCCCTCCATGGAGGCAAGTATGTCCGGAGTGATTTCAGTAAGCCAAGTCTCTGTAAACAGCATCAAGCTGCACTCACGAAACTCCTGTTGATGTCTGGTCAGTGCTGTCAGTTCATCCATCTTATTCACAATTGATCTCACATTCCCCATAATGATGGACGGAAACACATGCTTTTTGCATTTTTTTCCTTCGTGTTTCAGTATACCGGCTTGTTTTCCGCGTTTTCTAAGTTTTTTAAGTTTTCTTATTAGTTCATGGGGGATGGTGAGAGCATGCTGCTTGTCTTGTAGCATGCTTCCTGCAGGCATAAGCTGTACCAGTGTCTCCTTTCTGTACACCAGTCTTCCTTGTATGTGTGGAGGCATACTTCAGACAAAAGGCTCAAAAAGGATTTCTTTGAAAGTGTTTCTGCATCAAATTCCAGCCCACGGTAAGTTCTTATACTAATGTTCCTTATAGTAATAGAAAAAGGAGTGTAAGAAAGGACCGGATAGAGAAAGATCAGTTTAGTTTGTAGCAGCTGTAACACAGGCAGCCACACAAGGCGGCGCCAGGAAGTAGATATAATGATGTTATTATGTTTAGTGCTCTGTTTAGGGTATATTCAAAGAAATATAGGGGGTCCTAGAATGGTACAAAGATACAAGGGTATGTGAGTCACATATAATGTATCCGAGCTACTGGGGAAAGGAGGAAGGAGATCTGGTCCTTGTAACGTCACATCCAGAACTCACAAAACCTGTCCTTCTCCTGAACATTCCTATCTCTTCTCCTGTGGACTATAGATGGACCTAAAGATACTGTATGTTGTTTTATCCATGATCCATACATTGGAATCTCCTTGCTGCTGTTATTACAACCTTGGTTTATCTTTTATAGCTATCACGATATATAAAGGAAGAAAGTAATTTACTAGATGAGAATGGAGATTGGATAACACAACTAGAGATAATGAATTGGGTAACAGGAATGGATAATCCAAGGTCCACGATACCTGTGGGAAGATTTGATGCATCATTTCCAGAAGATAAACAACTGTATATTAATCCCCAGATAATAACATGGAGACAGGGCTCGGTAAGTTACTATGAAGACCTTTACCAATATTTATAATATGCTAGTTTCAGCCCTTGACTTCGTCTGTGTGTTGTTGGCATCGATGATCCTCCTATATTCATCAAATTGCTGCTGTTGATGGTTTTCTTGCTCCGGATTTTCGGCAGCTCTTAAGCTGTAATGCAGCTGAACTTTTTGCAGCTGGCCTGCCGCTGAACTCATTCCTCACGCTGTGCCTGTGAATGTTCCGACATCTCAGCAGCTCGCTGGGAAGCCATATAATGAGCATGTTTTTGGCATTGATAATCCGCCTGTTCCGGCATTTCGGCAGCTGTCAAGCTGATCTGCCACTAAACTCGTTCCTTGCACTGTGCCTGTGATTATTTCAGCATCTCAGCAGCTCGCTGTGACACCATATAATGAGCATGTTGTTGGCACTGATGATCCCCCTCAGCTCCGCTTGAGGAGAACTCTGTGACTTCTGGCTACCTTCATAGCTCTCATTGATTTAGAATTTTGCAACAAATTAGATTTTCTTTTTCCTGGCATGTTTAAAAGTAGCAATCTGTCAATTTGGATTAAAGGTGTTTTCCCATCCAGTGTTTCAGCATGTTGCCTGGAGCTGATCATATAATATGCAAATGTGTGTACACAATGGACTCAGGGTTAACGTGTGTTTACACAGAGAGATAACAGACCTGGCTGAGATAAGGCTGCTGAATGACAGTGTAATATAGTATGTGAACATAAATTCATAACAGTCATGAATCTTTGTCATTTACCGGGATAAAAAGTAGCCTATGTTTTATTCAAGGTTACAAACTATTTAAGTGCCAAATTTCATTCAAATCCGTTCATACATTTTTGCATGATTGAGTAACAAACATCCAAACCCACAAACATCCAGACTTTCACATTATAATATTAGTATGATTTAGAAGATCATATTGGTGACTTATCCTGCGGGCAGGTCATCAGTATGGAAAATCCATTTGGGAATTTTTGGTGCTGACGTCATGTCCTTTCCTATAACATGACTACTTATTACATGGTACACATGGATTTATATGGACACAGTTACTGACTCAGTATACAAGTTTCCCCTGGGGGATTTATCCTTACAATGGGATCTCCAGTTGGAATAACTGCTACAGCTTTGCTTTCTTCAATGTGTTCAGTGACAACCTATTGATTTATATCATTCATTTATTTACTCATTTCTAGATCCCTAAAGGTCGATGCAACGAACGTTGTCAGCCAGGAACCCAAAAAGTTGTCAGGGAAGGAAATCACATCTGCTGCTATGACTGTATCCCATGTCCAGAAGGAGAATTTACAAATCATTCTGGTAGATTATTTTATATTTATTTTATTAAGGACACTATTGCTATTAATCTGTTATACAGTATACATTATACAGGCATTATATATGATATACCCTACATACATTGTATATATTTGTTAATGGTATCACTGGCTCCTGGGATAGGACACCACGTACACAGTTCACTCTGGTCAAATGTTGTATAAGTGACTACAAAGTGACTCCATACAGTGTGATAACTTATCCCAGAGGAATACAAAAAATATGTAAAATCCATCTAAAAGCCGTCTCTGACCCAAAGTTACTAAAACAATGACAGTGGAAGGCAAGAACCAGAGGTTCAAGATGAAGTGGAAAAACTGCGCTCCCTGGTTGTTGATAGATAGTGACACAAAGACCAATTGTCCACGTATGGATTTATTGAGAAACAAAAGCACGACGCGTTTCGGACCTTCAAGGGTCCTTCTTCAAGTGCAAGAACAAAGCTTGACACGTCAGGCTAGATGCATAGCTGTCTGCTAAAACAATGAGAGACATGTTACACTCTGCTACATCTGGTCACTGTCTGGCCACCAAGTACATATAAAGATGCCAACTTGGTAGCCAAAGAGAGAAAGCCTATGATGTAACATTATAAAGAAAGTATACATATCTAACAATGGCTTTACCCAATTCTGACTATTGAGTCCCTGCAGTAATCTCTGTATAGGAGCTCAATGTCCAACCAAACAAAAACTATTCAGAAAATAGGAGAAGACATTGGTGGAGCCATAAAAGAGAAGAAGAATCTATTATGTCTGTACCTGCTGGGACCTGTCACTTGGGGTAACAACTGGGCGACCTTCCAGTTGAGGACATTGTCCAGCTTCTTGGCCAGGTCAGTCAGAGTAGGAGCAGCAGTATCCAGCCCTGGTCTGTTAGAAGTTTCCTTCTGCAACCCCTGGTAAAATAGTGGGGGACACGTCCAAATCATCATCACTTCATATAACATGGCTTTCATGCCCCTACCACCCGAGGCAGGTTCTATCTGGATCTGTGGCTCTTCTGCACCATAATTTATGGGAACAAATTGGTATTCATGTCCTGCAGTTCTCTGAAGGTAACTTGTAGAGACTAAGGGCTTCTTCACATGTTTTGTGATGTCTGATGTCTGGGTATGTCATGGCTAGCACATGACTCGGCTGGTTTTGGAGTTGTGCGTTGTCTTCAGTTGATCCATCTTTTCTATTCATGTAAAACTGTCCAACTTTTTAAAAAAATTTCTACAACTTTGGGTCCCTGAAAAACTAACAGCACACGGATGGCATCTGTACTGTCAATGATATTCATGGACCAAACTAGCGCATGTTTCTGTCCTTGTTCTACGGCTCAATGGTAAATTGAAAAAGTATGGACATCTGTATACGCCTAACGGATTTACCGTGTGAATAAGCCCTTAACAAACAATTAATTTTGTGCTGCTTAGTGTTAAAGGGGTTGTCTGGCCCCAAATCGAGTTTTCTTTCTGATGTCCTATCTATCCACAGTTGTGATCCCTTAGGATCCAACACCAGAACCCTGCAAAGGTCTCCTGTTCTAGCAGCTTCTGGGTGGTGCAAGTTTTAGTAAACAGACAGCACATATTGGACCGATCCTGTATAAGTAATAGGAATATTACTTGTATAAGAGTCGCGTCTGACCCCGAAAGCCCCTAGAACAGAGTGTCGGACGCCAACAGATCACATATGGTTTACTTATCCTGTAGTTAGGTCATCAGTATGAAAATATGGGACCAGAGAAGCCCCATAAGCTATTACTTGTTGCAGCTGGAATTTGTCCGGTATCAGCAGGTTCATGACTTCCTCCATGGTTGCAGTGTTTGGTTTCCATAGAGCAGCAGATATAAACACTCAACATAAAAAAGTGACAGTATAGTCCCACAGTTTATAATGAGAAGAGTTTGTGAGATCACTATTGAGCTGTATAAATGTATCTTCTGTAGCTATAACTGTATGCTAGATAGATAAGAGATAGATAGATAGATAGATAGATAGATAGATAGATAGATAGATAGATAGATGATAGATAGATAGGAGACAGATAGATAGATAGATAGATAGATAGATAGATAGATAGATAGATAGATAGGAGATAGATAGATAGATAGATAGGAGATAGATAGATAGATAGGAGATAGATAGATAGTCAAATGTTGAATTCTTGGCTCATTTTCTTTTCATTCACAGACAGTGAAAATTGCCAGAGATGTCCTGAAGATGAATGGCCGAATGAGGGAAAGAACAATTGTGTGCTCAGAGATTATGAGTTTTTCTCCTATGAGACTGATGTCCTTAGTTCAGTCTTTTCCACCATCTCCATATTACTCTCTCTTATAACTGTATCTATAATAGGAATATTCACTTTATTCCGGAACACTCCCATTGTCAGAGCCAATAACCGGAACCTCAGCTTCATCCTACTGAGCTCTCTCATCTTCAGCTTACTCTCTGTGTTTCTGTTCATCGGTCGTCCAGTGGATATAACCTGCATGGTGCGACAAATCTGCTTTGGGACCTTCTTCGCAGTAGCCGTGTCTTCTGTCCTGGCCAAGACCATCATAGTCTACATAGCATTCAAGGCCACCAGACCTGACAGCTCCTGGAGAAAGTGTGTGGGAGTTAAGCTTCCTTATTCAGTCGTGTTGGTCTGTTCATCTATTCAGATTGTGAATGCAGTTATTTGGTTGTCAGTGTCTCCTCCATACCAAGAGTATAACCTGGATTATCCTGGGAAGATCATCATCCAGTGTAATGAAGGTTCTGTCTTGGCCTTTTACCTCATGTTGGGTTATATGGGCTTTCTGGCGGTGCTGAGTTTTGTTCTAGCTTTTATGGTGAGGACATTACCTGATATCTATAATGAAGCCAAGTACATCACCTTCAGCATGCTGGTGTTCTGCAGTGTCTGGATCTGTGCCATCCCGGCCTATCTGAGCAGTACAGGGAAACACATGGTCATCGTAGAGATATTCGCCATATTGTGTTCCGGGGGAGGAATATTGAGCTGCATGTTCTTACCTAAATGTTACAATATCCTGATAGACCCTGAAGTGAACAGTAAAGGACACTCCTTACACAGACATGTTATGTGAATAGTTCTCTGAACTTAGTTACTTAGTTTGGTTGATGTGTTTGTTATTGTACAATGTATATATGTGTAATGTACCTGGAAATGTAGAAATCCTATTTATTATTCTGTAAATGTCTGTTCCTTTGTCAGTCCTTACTCTGATAATAAATCCCTATTGCAGATTGGTTAGTGCTGATATCTATGACTACAGCTATAATAATAAGTATTACTTCTGCTCCTTCTATTATTATTCCGACTATCAGAAAATAACCATAAAACAGACATTTAATAAACATTGCTAATAAAACACCAAGTAAACTAATACTCCTGATATGTTTCAGTATTACCCGTGAAAAGTGAGACCATTGGAGGTTTCTATAACACAATGTGGAGTGGTGCGGCAGCAAACATCATCCCCAAGACACCATAATGGTAGAATAACACTACATACCATCTATTACCTTGGGTAAGTCGTCGTGTGATTATTTGTTCATGGTATTATTTGTTATCTGTGAGATGTGTTGGGTGCTGTTCATTGTGCGATTCATGTCTGACACGGACTTGTATTATATTCATAGTTTTTTATGGTTTTTTTATGTTTATTATTATGTTTTTGATGATTTCCACTATACGATGTATCACATCTGTTGTTTCTTATACATCTTGGTCCTGTCCGTATGATTATATGAGTTCTATCTAGTCTATCATGTTTATGAAATATCGCAATCTTCAATCGCATGGTGTGAATATTTCTTAATCTTGACACATATATCCACAGTATCTGATTTCAATATACAGTATATATATATATATATATATATATATATATATATATATATATATATATATATATATATACACATATATACATCTTTCCTGCTCATTAAGGACATTTGCTATACTCATATTTACATTTGATAATTCTTGGTTGTCGTGCTAGTGCCTTCCAGTTTTTACATTCCATTTGATGCTGTAGTAGCGATTACGTGCTCTTAATAACATACATAGAGTTAACCATTTGGGGTGTGGTTCCAATTAGTAAATAGTTGGGTTTATTTGTTGGTATATTTTAGGCTGTGAGTATGGAAATGACCATGCATTCCTGAAACGCATAAGCTGTATCTTGTCTTTTCCTGTTTCCTGGGTTCATATTATAAGACTGTTTTACCTTAATATGAAGTAAAAGTTATTTTTTTTTTTTTTTTTTTTTTTACATGCTGAATTTTTAGTGCTTTTTGGAACTATATTTGACTCCAATTCATTCTGGAGTGATTTCCGTGCAGTCACATATATTCATTCTCACTATTTATTTTTTGTACGTATGGTTGAGCAATTCATTTGGCAAATTATTATATAATCTGTATATCCTCAGGTATAATATATTACTGTATATTCTTAGGTATATTATATTACTGTATATCCTCAGGTATAATATATTACTGTATATCCTCAGGTATAATATATTACTGTATATACTCAGGTATAATATATTACTGTATATCCTCAGGTATAATATATTACTGTATATCCTCAGGTATAATATATTACTGTATATTCTTAGGTGTACTATATTACTGTATATTCTCAGGTATAATATATTACTGTATATCCTCAGGTGTAATATATTACTGTATATCCTCAGGTATAATATATTCTTGCATATCCTCTGGTATAATATATTACTTTATATCCTCAGGTATAATATATTCTTGTATATCCTCAGGTATAATATATTACTGTATATCCTCAGGTATAATATATTACTGTATATCCTCAGGTATAATATATTACTGTATATCCTCAGGTATAATATATTCTTGTATATCCTCAGGTATAATATATTCTTGTATATCCTCAGGTATAATATATTACTGTATATTCTTAGGTGTAATATATTACTGTATATTCTCAGGTATAATATATTACTGTATATCCTCACTTGTAATATATTACTGTATATCCTCAGGTATATTATATCACTGTATATCCTCAGGTATAATATAGTACTGTATATCCTCAGGTATAATATATTACTGTCTATCCTCAGGTATAATATATTACTGTATATCCTCAGGTATATTATATCACTGTATATCCTCAGGTATAATATAGTACTGTATATCCTCAGGTATAATATATTACTGTCTATCCTCAGGTATAATATAGTACTGTATATCCTCAGGTATAATATAGTACTGTATATCCTCAGGTATATTACTGTATATCCTCAGGTATAATATATTACTGTATATACTCAGGTATATTATATTACTGTATATCCTCATGTATAATATATTACTGTATATCCTCAGGTATAATATAGTACTGTATATCTTCAGGTATAATATATTACTGTATATCCTCAGATATAATATATTACTGTCTATCCTCAGGTATAATATAGTACTGTATATCCTCAGGTATAATATATTACTGTATATCCTCTGGTATAATATATTACTGTATATCATCAGGTATAATATATTACTGTATAAACTCAGGTATAATATATTACTGTATATCCTCAGGTATAATATATTGCTGTATATCCTCAGGTATATTATATTACTGTATATCCTCAGGTTTACTATACTACGGTATGTCTTTTACTAAATCATATGGAAAAATGGAATATCTAGAAAATCTAACCTGATAAGAATATATCGCTGACTCCGTCATCTCCATACACTATAGAGAGTTCACCAGATTACATGAGTCACAGACGCGGCTCTACAATTATGAGATCTCTTTACAGAAAACATTTGGGATAAATTGTTGGGTCAGTGGATAAGAGTTTACATTGTGCAGAAAAATTCTGTATCAGGTTTCTACAAAATAATGAACACAGAACAATTAATCAGACAATGAGTCTAAGCAGAAAAACCTCCGGAGGCTGCAGCGAGCAGGTGAGGAATAGACAGGACTAGGGCAGGGGATTATGTCACAGCTCAGCAGATCTTCAGACCACTATGGAATATGCACCAGCAGGTGAGAACTACAATACATTTATATCCTGGGATTCTGAATAGAGATGAGCAAACAGTAAAATATTTGATATTCGTTTTGAATAGCCGCTCAATATTCGACTATTCGAATGAATGTCAAACCCCATTATAGTCTATGGGGAAAAATGCTTTGTTTCAGGGGATACCACCATTCGACTCAGGAGAGTTACCAAGTTATGACACCTCAGCAAATGATGCCAACACCCTGGAATGCAACTGGGACAGCAGGGGAAGCATGTCTGGGGCATATAACATGCCCAAGTCACAGTATTATGTCGGGATCCCTGTCAGCTTGCGATATGCGGGAGCTGACATTTTCCCATAGCAATGCATTGACCAGCGTTGATTGCCCGAATGCCATACAGACTACAGCATTTGGCCAATCAATGCTGGTTCTGCCGGAGGCTTTTCTGTGAGGAGGCGGAGTCTAATATCAGACCAGAATGGAGACTGCTGTGGACCGATCTTAGACTCCGCCTCCACTGGCAGAACCAGCGTTGATTGGCCGAATGCTATACTCTGTATACTCTGTATATTATTTAAACTAACAGAGTGTGCACAATTACAGAGTTCACTCATAGGTGGATCTTGAGCTCAACCTGGGGGCCTTTAGTAGGCAGAGCCTTACCCTTAGAAATAAAAGCAAGGTAAGGAATGTTATTATACCCCTTGTGAGGACAGTCAAGACAGGTTGTGAATGAGTTAAAGACAACTGCACACCTGGGCGATTCCACCATGAGCAGTGGTGGCTATACATAGAAATGCCTGGGCTATTGAACCTGCTGATACTAGTCTTACATACCATTACTGGGGCTAATATATAACATCCTAGTATTTGTTCCCAAATATTAAATGGAAGGGTAGACTTGGGGCTTCATATACCACAGTATAGTGAGGTATTCCAGAATCCAGGGATATCCTATAACCAGTGAGACGTTGATACATTTCTTGCGCATGTTATTGCATAGCAGTAGGTAGGGGCCGCATACTTACCTTAAGTGTTTTATAACATATTTATTAAAAGTTACATTTTAATAATATTTTCTTTCTCTTTGGGAGGGTACTTATTTTTTGTGAATAATCAGATATTAGTATTCCCTGATCCAGTGTCACATAAAGACTTCCCCGTACATATAATTGTAACAGAAAGTCCTCAGAGGAAAACTCAGTGAACTTTCTGTTCTATGCGCTGCGGGAAAAACCGCAATGTGTTCACACCTCAGTTGTTCCTGCAGCGCTTTAGTGCTGCATTTCCAGTCCATGCTTAAAAGTCATAGCTAATGCAAGACGGATTGGGAACTGCAGATACTTACACAGGTCAACAGCATTTTTGGGGCCAAAGATATTTCAACGAATTTAGGGTAACTTTGGGGTGCTGATTCTGAATATGTCATCAGTTTTGCCAGATTGGTTCAAGTTTTTGAGATTTGAGATTCCATGTTAGGATACTCCCATTTTCGTTTCTTATGCTTATTGAATCCTTGCACTTGCACTGCACAGAAATAACAGTCATCATGATGATTTTTTTGCTCTCTCCACACCATTGGAACATCAAATTTGAAGCTTTTTCTTTGTCCTTTGCTCCATTTTCGTAATAATTCGATACATGCTTTGCACACTATGTGTGGTGCCCAAGACTTGTCTTGGTCCCCAAGCATAACCTCAAAATAGGCCAAATACACTTTTTTTATGAAGTCTGTTATGTTTCTTCTATGTTTTTGCAGTGTATATTCACCACAAATGTAACAGAATGAGTCTGGATCGTTAAGACAACTTCTTCTTGATGAGTTCATGCTTTTCATTGGAAAACAGACAACAACATAAAGTTAGTGCAAAAATCAAGCTATGAACAAACTTTTAGAACACTAATTAATAGAGATGAGCGAACACTAAAATGTTCGAGGTTCGAAATTCGATTCGAACAGCCGCTCACTGTTCGAGTGTTCGAATGGGTTTCGAACCCCATTATAGTCTATGGGGAACATAAACTCATTAAGGGGGAAACCCAAATTCGTGTCTGGAGGGTCACCAAGTCCACTATGACACCCCAGGAAATGATACCAACACCCTGGAATGACACTGGGACAGCAGGGGAAGCATGTCTGGGGGCATAAAAGTCACTTTATTTCATGGAAATCCCTGTCAGTTTGCGATTTTCGCAAGCTAACTTTTCCCCATAGAAATGCATTGGCCAGTGCTGATTGGCCAGAGTACGGAACTCGACCAATCAGCGCTGGCTCTGCTGGAGGAGGCGGAGTCTAAGATCGCTCCACACCAGTCTCCATTCAGGTCCGACCTTAGACTCCGCCTCCTCCGGCAGAGCCAGCGCTGATTGGCCGAAGGCTGGCCAATGCATTCCTATGCGAATGCAGAGACTTAGCAGTGCTGAGTCAGTTTTGCTCAACTACACATCTGATGCACACTCGGCACTGCTACATCAGATGTAGCAATCTGATGTAGCAGAGCCGAGGGTGCACTAGAACCCCTGTGCAAACTCAGTTCACGCTAATAGAATGCATTGGCCAGCGCTGATTGGCCAATGCATTCTATTAGCCCGATGAAGTAGAGCTGAATGTGTGTGTTAAGCACACACATTCAGCACTGCTTCATCACGCCAATACAATGCATTAGCCAGTGCTGATTGGCCAGAGTACGGAATTCGGCCAATCAGCGCTGGCTCTGCTGGAGGAGGCGGAGTCTAAGGTCGGACCTGAATGGAGACTGGTGTGGAGCGATCTTAGACTCCGCCTCCTCCAGCAGAGCCAGCGCTGATTGGCCGAATTCCGTACTCTGGCCAATCAGCGCTGGCCAATGCATTCTATTAGCCCGATGAAGTAGAGTGTGCACAAGGGTTCAAGCGCACCCTCGGCTCTGATGTAGCAGAGCCGAGGGTGCACAAGGGTTCAAGTGCACCCTCGGCTCTCCTACATCAGAGCCGAGGGTGCGCTTGAACCCTTGTGCAGCCTCGGCTCTGCTACATCAGAGCCGAGGGTGCGCTTGAACCCTTGTGCACACTCTGCTTCATCGGGCTAATAGAATGCATTGGCCAGCACTGATTGGCCAGAGTACGGAATTCGGCCAATCAGCGCTGGCCAATGCATCCCTATGGGAAAAAGTTTATCTCACAAAAATCACAATTACACACCCGATAGAGCCCCAAAAAGTTATTTTTAATAACATTCCCCCCTAAATAAAGGTTATCCCTAGCTATCCCTGCCTGTACAGCTATCCCTGTCTCATAGTCACAAAGTTCACATTCTCATATGACCCGGATTTGAAATCCACTATTCGTCTAAAATGGAGGTCACCTGATTTCGGCAGCCAATGACTTTTTCCAATTTTTTTCAATGCCCCCGGTGTCGTAGTTCCTGTCCCACCTACCCTGCACTGTTATTGGTGCAAAAAAGGCGCCAGGGAAGGTGGGAGGGGAATCGAATTTTGGCGCACTTTACCACACGGTGTTCGATTCGATTCGAACATGGCGAACACCCTGATATCCGATCAAACATGTGTTCGATAGAACACTGTTCGCTCATCTCTACTAATTAACAAAAAACTATATTGAGAACTGCTCAGTTCAAGTACTAATCCAAAGAAATTAATGAGATGATGCGTCGCATTTACCAACAAGTGCTATAAATAAGATACCAAAAATCTCAAAAACTTGAGCCAATCTGGCAAAACTGATAGCATATTCGGAATCAGCACCCCAAAAATACCCCAAATTCATTAAAATATTTTGGACACCAGTAAATTTTTTTTTTTTTGTTGACCTGTGTTATAATTGAAGGTCATGTTGCTTGGTTGCAACACCTGACACTGATAAGAGATATAATAGGAGGAATAGTAATACAGAGCAGCCCTCACACAGTATAAGGGTCCATTCACACGAGGAAAACGACGCTGTATTTGGCGCTGATTTTCAGAGCTGAAAAAAGCCTCCCATTGATTTCAATTTTCTGCTAGCTGAAAATTCAGCGCCAAATACAGCGCCATTTTCCTTTTTTGGCACTGATTTTGACGCTGAATCCGCATCAGAATCCACGTGGAAAAAACGCCTCCCCATAGAGTTCTATGGATTCCACTCACTTTATATCTCCACTTGTGGAAAAAAAAAAAATTCCTAGAGGCGCATTCCACCTGCAAAAACCAACGCAGTCAATGGGTGGCGTAAAATCCACGTCACACATTTGGGCGCAGAATTGGCAAAAAACGCACGGAAAAAAAAAAAAACGCTAGCATTTTTTTCAAGGTCCATGCATTGTGCTGAAGGAAAAAAAAAAACTCAAAAAATGCTCCAAAAACCTCTTTAATAAACTATTTCTTAATTCCTGAAGCGGATTTTTTTCCTCGCCAAAATTATTGCCAAAAAAACTATTCTAGGAGAGAAAAGAAACTATTGAAGTCAATGGGAGGGTTTTTTTTTCAGTGCTGAAATTCCACACCAAATTTCTCACCCTTTTCCTCCGTGTGAATGGATCCTTACTATGACCTGGAGGAGCCGACATCTCAGTAATGAAACTCACAGGCCCATAGCAACCAATCAGAGCTCAGCTTTCACTTTACCTCAGAAGCTTCAGTGATTCGGCTCCTGTATAGTCAGCAATAATGACAATTTTACTATCTGGCAGATTTTGCCTGACCAATATGGCTGCTCAGTAAGGCGGCTTGCACACTACAGGAGTTTTCACGGGTCTCTGGGCTGTGGATTCTACTGCTCCATAGACTTCTATAGAGCTGCAAAATTCACAGCTTTGTGCACAAAGAAGTCTATGCAACCACCAAATCCATGACCCGGAGGCCCGTGAAGAATACTGCAGTGTGCAAGCAGCCACTAAGGATACCAGACATGTTTTGTCAGTGCATGCATGCATGTGTGTGTGTGTGTGTGTGTGCACATGTGTGGTCCGTGTTTGTATCTGTGCATGCATGTGATCCATGGGTATGTATGCACCTGTGCATGCATGTGTGTGGTCCATGTATATGTATGCGCGCATGTGATCCATGTGTTTGTGCGTGTGCAGTGCAAGTGTCTATGCGTGCAGTAGTTGTGTGTGCTCTGTTCATCCGTGTGTATAGTGTGTTTGCGTTCGTGCGTGCATGAGTGTGGTGGGAATGTGTTATTTATGGGGTGGTGTTGTGGTATTTGTGGGGTGGTGTTTGTGTTGTGTGTCTAGAGTGTTCTGGTGTTTATGTGGTGTTGTGCTTGTGGGGGTTGGTGTATGTGTGCTGTCTGTATGGTGTTTGTGTGTTGTGTGTGGTGGTGCGGCCCCTTTAGCAGTGACTCTTTGGCGCCGTCGCTATAATCCGTCCATGTCAGTCACAACTGTTGTTTTCCCCTCAGCACTTTCACTTTTCCCCATTATATGTATAGGGCCTAACTTTGGGGGCGCCAATCTCATGGCGGGGGGACGCTAGCGAGATGTAACGTGTGCAGTATTCTGCTCCTGTGGGTGGAGAGGGGACGTGCCAAATTTCACCCAAATTGGGCGAGAACTGTGGATTTGTATAGAGCAGATACTACAGGATTTGAGTTTTATATATATAGATAGTCGGTGCAATATGATTAGAATTGAGTAGTGCACTATATATTTATTATAGGGTACATTGTATACAATGGGCCTATTTTTGGGACACAGCTTTCCCATTCAGGGGTTGTGAAGTGCTCCAAAGAGTATTGGAGTCTAGCATTGGCCGCGGTTCCCATCTGCAATACTCAGTAAGCTGCATCTATAATACGATGAAGAAAATGGACTAAAACAAGTAAGTTCTCCTTCTGTACAATCACAGCGGCATGTGAGACATCTTTTATATTCTCTTACTTTATCATGTTTCCATCTGACTATATCTGGATTTATATTATCCATGACGTTCTCTTGTGTGTCATTAAAGACGGAACGTTGCAGGAACATAGCAATTTTGTTGTAGATTTTGCTGTGGTATTTTTACAAAACAAAAATTGGCTAATAACAGGAATCTGTTACAATTAAGACAATTGTTAAGACAATAGTGACATCAAATTAATCAATGAATTAATTAATATTGAAAATACAAGAAAGTATTCCAAGAAAAGAAACATAACCCACAATACAAGATCCCATACAAATTATAATAAAAATATACAATGTATCAAATGCCAAAAGATAAATAAATAAGTCAAGGTAACATATTATAAGGGGCAGACATACAAATATATCCACATCATCACCTTATGAGGATGACTTATCCAATAATAATAGACGATGAGATATAAATGTAGTAAAGGTACAAGGTTATAGATACGTTTGGTGCTATTTTATAACCAAACATAACCCTCTCAAAAAGAGGAAGAAAAAATATTGAAAATACAAGAAAGTATTCCAAGAAAAGAAACATAACCCACAATACAAGTACTGCAATAAAGGTAACTATGGGAGGGAAAAGGTATGAAAATTACCGCTAATAAGAATATCACAACTAGAGATGAGCAAAGTTTTAAAAAATTTGATTCCTCCGCTTCTCCGGATTTTTCAAAAATAGTATATAGTGATATAGAACACTGCGCCTTGTGGTAACACACATGGGGAGTTTGATGTGGTAGTGAAACAATACAATGAGTCAGTATGACACGCACATGACAGGCTTCTCTCTTAGAACCGCTGCACACCTCACTTATTTGGGGTCAAAACTGACCAAATAACTCAAGTGTGAACTCAGCCTTACACATCGATGTTAGTGCCAGGTATAAAGAACCGCACTCCTTTGACATCATTGTCTGCTGATTCCACATAGATGTCTATAGAACCTGTTCTAATAAAGACTTATACAAGTAGAGGCCCTATGACATAGTGGTGAGGGCGTCATAATGACATAATGCTGAGGTAGCAGCAGTAGGAGGAGGCCACAGAGTGGAAAGTTGATTTAATATGGAGGTAGCAGTAGCCTTAAAAGGCCATAAAGTGCCCAGTGAAAGAGCATGGAGGTGGCAGCAACATGAGAAGGGTACAAAGTGACAAGATGCTATAATGTGGACGTAGCAGCAGTGTTAAATGGCCATAAAGTACCCACTGACAGAGCGTGGTAGTGGCAACACAATGAAGAGACCACAGAGTGGCAAAGTGATATAATGTGGAGGCAGCAGCAGCCTTTAAAGGCCATACAGTGAACCGATAACAGAGTGTGGAGGTGACAGCAGTGTGGTGAGGTCACAGAATAGCAAGGTGATATAATGTAGAGTTTGAAGCAGCCTTAGGGGCCATACAGTACCCCAGTGACTAAGTGTGAAGGTTTCAGCAGTGTGGGAAGGCCATACAGTGCCCATTAACATAATGTTGAGGTAGCAGCAGCCTTAGGAGGCCATACAGAGCCCAGTGACAAAATGGGGGAGGTGGCAGCAGTGTGAGGAGGCCACAGATTGGCAAAGTCATATAATGTAAAGGTAGCAGTCTTAGGAGGCAATAGAGTGACTTGATGACAGAGTGGGGAGTTGGATGGCAAAAAAGTACTAGATGATGGTGGCTGTAAGAAGGAGCACTTGGCACCATATGTGTGGCAGCATCAGAATAGTAGCTGAGCCAGGTAGCCAGAAGAAACCGGTTTCTTTTATCAAGGTTTGGGAAAGGCAGCATGGATCATTTAATCTGATGCATCAGGCATTGGTGGGTGGAAATCCTGGCTGATCCACACCTGATTCATCTTCAAGTCTCTCCAAATTTTGGGTAGACAGGCGAGTTCTGCTTGAGGTAACTATGGCTCTCGCCGCAGTAAACACCCGCTCTGATGCCACACTACTGGCTGGGCATGACAGCTTTTACAGGGCAATTTTGGCCAGTTGCGACCACAAATCCAGTTTGGTTTTCAAGTAGTCCACTGGATCTTCCATGACAGGTATCAGGGTGCACTTTAAGTATGCCACCACCTGCTGTTTCAAGTTATTCTCTGCATCTAGCTGCTTTTGGACAGTTTTTTCACTGTGCGGGTGAAGAAAGCTACTCATCAGTGACTCCAGGCTCAGGCTGCTGCTGATGAAGCTGTTACTATTTCTGCCACTACCACCCACAACCCCCCAAAGCTGCAATGCCATTTTTGACCAGTAATAAGGGTCTAACATGGTGGACAGCCAGCCCTCTGCCAAATGTTAACAATTTGTAGACATCTCCAATACATACTGCTATGGTGTGCCTGGGTCATCTGCCTCATCCTCCTCATCTCCCTCTTGCTGTTCTGGTTGCTCCTGCTCCTCTGTTCTTTTCCAATTATGTAGAAAAACCACCCATTTGGCTACACATTGCTTGTGCTCCAATGTCCAATTCCTCCTCCTCCATCTCCTCCTCCTCCTCCAGTTCATCCTCCACAGGGATCATGTGACCATGAGATGTAGGCACTACATCTCCAGTCCCCTGACCAGACAGATTTAAAAGCATATTTTCCAGGATATGAATCAGGATATGAAACATGCTCCCCACTGCGATCTGCCCATTACACGGGGCTATTTAACCCCATGGCCCTTTGTACATCGCCAAGCACACCCTCCTTGAGCTTCAGTGGGAGAAGTGTAGGGTCACTGTAGGGCTACTGCCGCCTGCCCATTCTGCCACTGGGTCATTGTATGGCCTCCTAAAGCTAATACAACCTTCACACTCTGCCACTGGATCACTGTATGGCCTCATAAGGCTGCGGCAACCTCCACACTGACACTGTGTCCAAATAAGAGAGGTGTATAATGGTAAGAGCGAAGCCTGCCATGTCCGTGTCATACTCACACACTGTATATTTTGACTACCACAGCAGACTCCCCGTAGCTGGGGTTTTTTTTTACATTATTTGCCACAAATCAATTCGGAAAGAATCAATTTTTTTTTTTTTTTTTTTTTTTGTGAAATCTGTAGAAACAGCCAAATTGGATTTTCCAAAACTTTGCTCATCTCTACCAGTTACAATGGTATCATGAAATTGTGTTCTAGAAATAAGGACACCAAGTTCACACACTTTGTTATTCCTAATATTAATAAAACTCAGACGGAGCAGCATTTTATTTAACATAAGACATTTGGGATCTTTGTACCATCTTGGTGATGTTCTAGTCTCGCTGCTCTCCTATATATATCAGGTAACAGGTATATAAGCTGCAGCTCTCTCCTATCCTCGCACACTGCTGCTGAGATCTCGGGAGCTGCCGAGCTGTCGTATGTCATGTCTTTGTTTCCGGAGAATCCGACTTCATCCATGTTTACAGTCATTAAGTGGATAATAGTTCTGTATAATTCCTTTGGTGACCACCGGATCCTGATTTCATCTCCACAATGTAAACTATTTCCAATTGGTGCTTCGTATGAATACAAATATTATCAGAGAGGAGACGTCATCATCGGAGGACTCTTTACTGTCAATGATGTGATGAGATATAAGGTTTTTTACAATATGTTCCACAAAAGGCTCATCTGTGTGATGCAAGTATATTTCTATTAACACTCTCTTTTCTTTCTGTTTCCTACCAAATTTTTCTATCTGCAGAATAGTTAGGGATCTGATATTGTTGAAGAATTTTCTGCACCATTTTTTTTTCTTGCCATTGTGTTTCGCTCCATAGGGCTTTAACTTTAAGGGTGAGTTCACACGGAGTAAAGTGCCGCGTGATGTGGCACGTATACACCGCGTGAGATTTTGCGGGCCGTATACACTCCCATTGATTTCAATGGGAGCCGGGATCATATACGCGGCGCTATTTTGTGGCCGTGATTTTGTCTATATTAAAGGCCTATATACTGGAAACCCCCCCCCCCCCCACACACACACACACATAAATCTCTATATATTCAAAAGTGTACTTGTCTAATAATTTAAAACCACATTTGGGAAATTTGTGTTAGGGTAAGTTAACACGGACATTTTTGGTCAGGATTTTGAGGCCATATCTGCTTCAAAATCCTGACCAAATGACGGCTCAAATTGAAATGAGAGCTGGACAGGTCTTTTTTTCCAGGAGCAGGCTTGTTCTGGCTCCCGTAAAAAAGAAGCAAGATGATTGTTCTTCAGGCTGTTTCACTTCGTGATTCAATGGGCCTAATTCGGAGCAGTGTGACTTATGTGTGTGTGTGTGGGGAGGGGGGGGGGGTTCCAGTATATAGGCCTTTAATGTAGACAAAATCACGGCCACAAAATAGCGCCGCGTATATGATCCCAGCTCCCATTGAAATCAATGGGAGTGTATACGGCCCGCAAAATCAGTCGCGGCTACCCGTTTTTTGGACCGAAACCTGAAGCCAAGGCCGCTTCTGGTTCTGGCCAAAAAAAACCTGTGTGAACTTACCTTCTATGCTTTAAGTTTTTCTCAGGAATAGAAACAATTCGGAGGTGAAATTTAGACATGTCTTTCAGTAATATGTTCGTTTACACCTCATTGACAAGGAATGAGAAGAGGAAATGAAATACAAAATATGTTAAACAATTTCTCACGACTACAGTAATACCCCATGGTTGAGTGTAAACTGATATTTTGGCATACAGTAGCAGGCCAAAGAAAAGGAGCACCACTGGGTGTTTGAAAAACTGATTTTGCTGGAATAGTTTTCAGGTGCTGTATGTCATCTGCAGAGCCCCAAAAGTACAAGTACAGTGCAACCTCTCCAATAGTGACCCATTTTGGAATCTGTACCCCTCAATGAATTTATCAAGCAGTATAGTGAGCATTTTTACCTACTGCTGTTTAACAGATTGTATTAACATTGAGAAGGGAAATTGAAAAATTACTAAAATGTCACTGTATCCCCAAATTTTTAAGTTTCACAAGAAATTAAAAGAGAAAAAGCGCCCCACAATTCATTACACATTTTCTCATGAACACAGCAATACCACAAACACATACACAACTGAGCATAAAAGGGAAAGAGCGCTATTTGGTTTTTGGAGAACGATCTTTCTTGGATGTCATGTCACTTTTACAGAGCCTCTGAATTGCCAGTAAATTGGAATCCACAGATATGTGACCCCGTTTTGTTAAGTACATCTTTCACAGGATTTATCAAGCTGTGTAGCAGAGATTTTTAAATTAAATTAAAATTTTAAAATATTGTGTGTTGCATTGAATTAGTTTCCAGAATTGAAGGTGCAGCTGAAGATGAAAATTCTAATTTTTCAAGATATACGCTATACATTGCTTGATATATTGTGTGAATCTTGTGTCAGCAGAAACACACACTCTAAAAACTGTTAAAAAGTTATTCTCCCAGAAACAATAGTCTTTGGAGTGTTTGTCTCTAGTGCAAGCTGGGCACTGAAATTACATACTTCTAAAACTTTGCCATTTTCACTTTTCACCATGAGCTGCACATTCATTTCTGGAAAGTAAATGAATGAAACACTTGGGGGTTAACCCCTTAGCGACCCTTGACGTAACTGTACGTCATGGGTCGCATGGGGATGTATGGAGCGAGCTCACACGCTGAGCTCGCTCCATACACGGCAGATGCCGGCTGTATCATACAGCCAGGACCTGCCAATAACAGCAGCGGTCGGTGCCCGAGCCGATCGCTGCTGTTAACCCTTTACACACTGTGGTCAAACGTGACCACAGTGTGTAAACGGCGCCGGCGGCATGGGCGCCGCCATGTTTCGCCGATCGCCGCCCTCCTGAACGTCACATGAGGGCGGTGATCGGTTGCTATGACAGCCAGAAGCCTATTGAAGGCTTCCAGGCTTGTCTCTGCCCGAGATCTATTACAGGATGCCAGAGGCCAGAGGCATCGTCTAATAGAAGTGCTAGGGTTCTGCTATTCACTGCAATACTGTAGTATTGCAGTGAATAGTATGAGCGATCAGACCCCCTAGGTTTCAAGGTACCTAAGGGGTCTGATCATAAATGTAACAGAAGAAAAAAAAAAGTTTTTAAAAGTATTAAAAAAATAAAAAAAATATAAAAGTTCAAATCACCCCCTTTTCCCTAGATTAGCTATAAAAGTAATTAAAGAACATTAAACATAAACATATTAGGTATCCCCGCGCTCCAAAATGCCCGAACTATTAGAATATTAAAACATTTATCCCGTACTGCGAACGGCGTAGCGGCAAAAAAAATAAAAACCGCCAAAAAGCGTTTTTTTCAACACTTTGCCTCCTATAAAAAATTGAATAAAAAGTGATCAAACCATCAGATCTTTCCCCAAATGGTATCAATAGAAACGTCATCTTGTCCCGCATAAAAAGACACCACAACCAGCTCCATACATGGAAATATGAAAAAGTTACAGGTGTTAGAACATGATGACACAATTTTTTTTTTCTATTTTGCAAAGTTTATCATTTTTTTAAAAGTATCAAAACATTTCAAATACTATATAAATTTGGTATCACCGCGTTTGTACTGACACGTAGAACACAGGTAACATGTCATTTGTACCAAACAGTGAATGCTGTAAAAATTAAACCCATAAGAAAATGGTGCAAATGCATTTTTTCTCCAATTGCACCTCATTCTGAATTTTTTTTCCAGCTTCCCAGTACATTGTACAGCATATTGAATGATGCCATTACAAAGTACAATTTGTCCCGCAAACAGTAAGCCATCATGTGACTCTGTGAACTGAAAAATGAAAAAGTTATGGCTCTTGAAATGTGAGGAGGGAAAAACGAAAATGCGAAACCAAAAAATGGCCGGGTCCTTAAGGGGTTAAAATGTTCATTACACCTGGATAAATTCCTTCAGCAGTGTAGTTTCCAAGCTGTGATCACATGAAAAGGGAATTTTAACATCACTGCCCTTTTCAGTATGTTCAGCAAAAGTGTCATGGTGTCCAAAAAACAAACTGTCTAAGTCTGTGCGCCGGAAACCAAATATTGCTCCTACTATTCTGTGCCCGGCTGTGCCCAAACAACAGTTTATACCCACAAATGACATTAAGTACATTATCCTTGTTAGGCCAGTGTCATACATGTAGGCAAAAACTAAGTTGGGTATGAAACAGAGCCAAGGAGGGAAGGAGCGCTATGTGGGTTTTGTAGTGTAAATTTAGATGCTTGGTATCTGGATGGTGGAGATGCCAATAAAGTGAAATCCCCTGCAGAAAAATGCACCACTAAAATTATTTATCAAAAGGCATTAAATTTCCCAGATGTAAATGCACAGTGGATGGTGACAAGTGAATACATAAGCTGTGTGTTGTACATTGGGAACACCAAATTCCCAACTATTTTCCCAGTAGTTCCTATGATTGGGGGGAAGGGGTCACTCTGGGGGTCACTTCTGTTGTATTTTCCCTCGTAAGCTCTAAATCTGGTCTGTACCCTGATATACACTCACACAGCTTATACATTCCCTTCCTGCTGCAGACAGTTTTGTCCTAAAGATTTCGTGATTTTTGTGCTTTTAATTGTTGTACAGTCCTATGAAAAAGTTTGGGCACCCCTATTAATCTTAATCATTTTTAGTTCTAAATATTTTGGTGTTTATAACAGCCATTTCAGTTTGATATATCTAATAACTGATGGACACAGTAATATTTCAGGATTGAAATGAGGTTTATTGTACTAACAGAAAATGTGCAATATGCATTAAACCAAAATTTGACCGGTGCAAAAGTATGGGCACCTCAACAGAAAAGTGACATTAATATTTAGTACACCCTCCTTTTGCAAAGATAACAGCCTCTAGTCGCTTCCTGTAGCTTTTAATCAGTTCCTGGATCCTGGATAAAGGTATTTTGGACAATCAATTCAAGTTCAGTTAAGTTAGATGGTCGCCGAGCATGGACAGCCCGCTTCACATCATCCCACAGATGTTCAATGATATTCAGGTCTGGGGACTGGGATGGCCATTCCAGAACATTGTAATTGTTCCTCTGCATGAATGCCTGAGGATTTGGAGCGGTGTTTTGGATCATTGTCTTGCTGAAATATCCATCCCCGGCGTAACTTCAACTTCGTCACTGATTCTTGAACATTATTCTCAAGAATCTGCTGATACTGAGTGGAATCCATGCGACCCTCAACTTTAACAAGATTCCCGATGCCGGCATTGGCCACACAGCCCCAAAGCATGATGGAACCTCCACCAAATTTTACAGTGGGTAGCATGTGTTTTTCTTGGAATGCTGTTTCTTTTTGGACGCCATGCATAACGCCTTTTTTTATAACCAAACAACTCAATTTTTGTTTCCAAAATGAAGCTGCCTTGTCCAAATGTGCTTTTTCATACCTCAGGCAACTCTATTTGTGGCGTACGTGCAGAAACGGCTTCTTTCTCATCACTCTCCCATACAGCTTCTATTTGTGCAAAGTGCGCTGTATTGCTGACCGATGCACAGTGACACCATCTGCAGCAAGATGATGCTGCAGCTCTTTGGAGGTGGTCTGTGGATTGTCCTTGACTGTTCTCACCATTCTTCTTCTCTGCCTTTCTGATATTTTTCTTGGCCTGCCACTTCTGGGCTTAACAAGAACTGTCCCTGTGGTCTTCCATTTCCTTACTATGTTCCTCACAGTGGAAACTGACAGGTTAAATCTCTGAGACAACTTTTTGTATCCTTCCCCTGAACAACTATGTTGAACAATCTTTGTTTTCAGATCATTTGAGAGTTGTTTTGAGTAGCCCATGATGCCACTCTTCAGAGGAGATTCAAATAGTAGAACAACTTGCAATTGGCCACCTTAAATACCTTTTCTCATGATTGGATACACCTGGCTATGAAGTTCAAAGCTCACTGAGGTTACAAAACCAATTTTGTGCTTCAGTAATTCAGTAAAAAGTAGTTAGGGGAATTCAAATCAATAAAATGATAAGGGTGCCCATACTTTTGCACCGGTCAAATTTTGGTTTAATGCATATTGCACATTTTCTGTTAGTACAATAAACCTAATTTCAATCCTAAAATATTACTGTGTCCATCAGTTATTAGATATATCAAACTGAAATGGCTGCTGCAAACACCAAAATATTTAGAACAAAAAATGATTAAGATTAATAGGGGTGCCCAAACTTTTTCATAGGACTGTATCTTACAAGCTACAGGTTTTGTTTTTTTTTTTTTTTTACTTTTTCTCGTGATGTAAACATATGAGGGATTGTGATTCTATAAAACATGACAGCAAATCTGGAATGAATCCTGGAAATGGTTACTTGATAATCCAATAAATACAAATCTCGTCCCTCCCACACAGATTCTTCCATCTACAGTAGAGATGAGCGAGTAGTATTCGATCGAGTAGGTATTTGATCGAGTAGGTATTCGATCGAATATTACGGTATTTGAAATACTCGTACTCGATCGAGTATCACTCGCTATTCAAATGGAAAAGTTTGATGCAGAACCAGCATTGATTGGCTGAATGCTATACAGTTGGCCAATCAACGCTGGTTCTTCTCCTACCTTTAGAAGTCTTCTCTGTGCAGCTTCCCTGCGGTGTTTTCTTGTAGTGCGGGCATGTGCAGTCTGCTCTGCCCAGGCCCGATGCCTGGTAGAGTGAATTCAGAGCCAGAAGATGCCGTGGGGACGTGGTACGGAGACTTCTCGGAGGATCCAGACTGACCTTCACTCGTGGAATTGGTAAGTATAATTTGATTGAACGTTGCCTACCCCAGAAACGAGCATTTTCCCCCCATAGACTATAATACGATTCGATATTCGATTCGAGTAGTCGAATATTGAGCGACTACTCGAAACTAGAGATGAGCGAACACTAAAATGTTCGAGGTTCGAAATTCGATTCGAACAGCCGCTCACTGTTCGAGTGTTCAAATGGGTTTCGAACCCCATTATAGTCTATGGGGAACATAAACTCGTTAAGGGGGAAACCCAAATTCGTGTCTGGAGGGTCACCAAGTCCACTATGACACCCCAGGAAATGATGCCAACACCTCTGGAATGACACTGGGACAGCAGGGGAAGCATGTCTGGGGGCATAAAAGTCACTTTATTTCATGGAAATCCCTGTCAGTTTGCGATTTTCGCAAGCTAACTTTTCCCCATAGAAATGCATTGGCCAGTGCTGATTGGCCAGAGTACGGAACTCGACCAATCAGCGCTGGCTCTGCTGGAGGAGGCGGAGTCTAAGATAGCTCCACACCAGTCTCCATTCAGGTCCGACCTTAGACTCCGCCTCCTCCGGCAGAGCCAGCGCTGATTGGCCGAAGGCTGGCCAATGCATTCCTATGCGAATGCAGACTTAGCAGTGCTGAGTCAGTTTTGCTCAACTACACATCTGATGCACACTCGGCACTGCTACATCAGATGTAGCAATCTGATGTAGCAGAGCCGAGGGTGCACTAGAACCCCTGTGCAAACTCAGTTCACGCTAATAGAATGCATTGGCCAGCGCTGATTGGCCAATGCATTCTATTAGCCCGATGAAGTAGAGCTGAATGTGTGTGCTAAGCACACACATTCAGCACTGCTTCATCAAGCCAATACAATGCATTAGCCAGTGCTGATTGGCCAGAGTACGGAATTCGGCCAATCAGCGCTGGCTCTGCTGGAGGAGGCGGAGTCTAAGGTCGGACCTGAATGGAGACTGGTGTGGAGCGATCTTAGACTCCGCCTCCTCCAGCAGAGCCAGCGCTGATTGGTCGAGTTCCGTACTCTGGCCAATCAGCGCTGGCCAATGCATTCTATTAGCTTGATGAAGCAGAGTGTGCACAAGGGTTCAAGCGCACCCTCGGCTCTGATGTAGCAGAGCCGAGGCTGCACAAGGGTTCAAGCACACCCTCGGCTCTGATGTAGGAGAGCCGAGGGTGCACTTGAACCCTTGTGCACCCTCAGCTCTGCTACATCAGAGCCGAGGGTGCGCTTGAACCCTTGTGCACACTCTGCTTCATCAAGCTAATAGAATGCATTGGCCAGCGCTGATTGGCCAATGTATTCTATTAGCCTGATGAAGTAGAGCTGAATGTGTGTGCTAAGCACACACATTCAGCTCTACTTCATCGGGCTAATAGAATGCATTGGCCAGCGCTGATTGGCCAGAGTATGGAACTCGACCAATCAGCGCTGGCTCTGCTGGAGGAGGCAGAGTCTAAGATCGCTCCACACCAGTCTCCATTCAGGTCCGACATTAGACTCCGCCTCCTCCAGCAGAGCCAGCGCTGATTGGCCGAATTCCGTACTCTGGCCAATCAGCACTGGCTAATGCATTGTATTGGCGTGATGAAGCAGTGCTGAATGTGTGTGCTTAGCACACACATTCAGCTCTACTTCATCGGGCTAATAG
Source organism: Leptodactylus fuscus (assembly GCF_031893055.1). Classification (NCBI taxonomy): domain Eukaryota; kingdom Metazoa; phylum Chordata; class Amphibia; order Anura; family Leptodactylidae; genus Leptodactylus; species Leptodactylus fuscus. The sequence continues at coordinate 356,538,458 of NC_134265.1, forward strand.
AATGCATTGGCCAATCAGCGCTGGCCAATGCATTCTATTAGCGTGAACTGAGTTTGCACAGGGGTTCTAGTGCACCCTCGGCTCTGCTACATCAGATTGCTACATCTGATGTAGCAGTGCCGAGTGTGCATCAGATGTGTAGTTGAGCAAAACTGACTCAGCACTGCTAAGTCTGCATTCGCATAGGAATGCATTGGCCAGCCTTCGGCCAATCAGCGCTGGCTCTGCCGGAGGAGGCGGAGTCTAAGGTCGGACCTGAATGGAGACTGGTGTGGAGCGATCTTAGACTCCGCCTCCTCCAGCAGAGCCAGCGCTGATTGGTCGAGTTCCGTACTCTGGCCAATCAGCGCTGGCCAATGCATTCTATTAGCCCGATGAAGTAGAGCTGAATGTGTGTGCTTAGCACACACATTCAGCTCTACTTCATCAGGCTAATAGAATACATTGGCCAATCAGCGCTGGCCAATGCATTCTATTAGCTTGATGAAGCAGAGTGTGCACAAGGGTTCAAGCGCACCCTCGGCTCTGATGTAGCAGAGCTGAGGGTGCACAAGGGTTCAAGTGCACCCTCGGCTCTCCTACATCAGAGCCGAGGGTGCGCTTGAACCCTTGTGCAGCCTCGGCTCTGCTACATCAGAGCCGAGGGTGCGCTTGAACCCTTGTGCACACTCTGCTTCATCAAGCTAATAGAATGCATTGGCCAGCACTGATTGGCCAGAGTACGGAATTCGGCCAATCAGCGCTGGCCAATGCATCCCTATGGGAAAAAGTTTATCTCACAAAAATCACAATTACACACCCGATAGAGCCCCAAAAAGTTATTTTTAATAACATTCCCCCCTAAATAAAGGTTATCCCTAGCTATCCCTGCCTGTACAGCTATCCCTGTCTCATAGTCACAAAGTTCACATTCTCATATGACCCGGATTTGAAATCCACTATTCGTCTAAAATGGAGGTCACCTGATTTCGGCAGCCAATGACTTTTTCCAATTTTTTTCAATGCCCCCGGTGTCGTAGTTCCTGTCCCACCTCCCCTGCGCTGTTATTGGTGCAAAAAAGGCGCCAGGGAAGGTGGGAGGGGAATCGAATTTTGGCGCACTTTACCACGTGGTGTTCGATTCGATTCGAACATGGCGAACACCCTGATATCCGATCGAACATGTGTTCGATAGAACACTGTTCGCTCATCTCTATTCGAAACGAATATCAAATATCGAACATTTTACTGTTCGCTCATCTCTAATCTTCAGCTCTTCCTATAGATCAGCCACTCAGAGTTATTACTTTTCTTACCAGTTTATTTCATTGTTTAGTCAATATAGATTGGTCAAATTTTGCTCATTTTTATTCCCTCTTTCCTATATTTTTTGCACATTTTCTTCTTGGGAATTATATCCTATTACGATTAATAATAGATACATTATATTTCTACAGTCCATCTACAAGAGAATATATCGGCCTCCTTACTTTTATCTTTGCCATTAATGAAATTAACCAGGACCCGGATCTTCTGCCCAATGTTACTCTGGGTTATCACATATATGACACTTGTAAAGATGGCATTAAATCTATTCAAAATATCCTACAAATTTTGTCTGGGAATGAAATAGAAGCTCCAAATTATTCCTGTGGGGAACATGGAGACGTGGCTGGGCTTGTTGGACATTCGTATGAACAGGCACAATTTATGAATATATATGGCTACCCAATGGTAAGTGGAACCTGCAGACAATGAATAAAGAAAAAATAATGTACTGTATGAACAATGAAAGATAATAGCTGTAATAAGTTTAAGACCGAGGCCCCACATTGTTGAAACAGTTCTTTTTGTTGCAGATTTTGCATCAGTTTTTTGAGCCAAAATCAGGAGTGGTTTGAGTAGAAAGCAGCAACATAACAGCTTTTTATATATTTTCTATTCCTCCCGTCACCACTCTTAGCTTTGGCCAAAAAAAAAAAAAAAAAAAAAAAAAAGCGGCATTACTGCTTCGTGGGGCTTCAGCCTAAAGATGTCTTCCAGGCCCCCAGAAAATTTTCACACAGATGACTTAAAGGTGTTTCCCATCTCTCTGTTTCAGCAGCTTTGCCTGCTGTCTCTTCTCACTTTCGGTATGCTGAACGGATAATATGTAGAGATGAGCGAACACTGTTCGGAACAGCCGTTCCGAACAGCATGCTCTCATAGAAATGAATGGACATAGCCAGCACGAGGGGGGTTAAGCGACCGCCCACCGGCAAAGTGTACGTGCCAGCTACTTCCATTCATTTCTATGGGAGCGTGCTGTTCGGAACGGCTGATCCGAACAGTCTTTGCTCATCTCTAATAATATGCACTTGCTTCTAGAGAACAGACTCAGTGTTATCTGTGTTTTCACATAGAGAGATAACAGACCGGGCTTTATCAGAAAACTGCAATTTTTTGAAAGGCAGAGCTGTATATAACAGTGAGAGCAGTGAGTGATGTCACTTGTCCTGCTGATCACACAGGCCCAGCTCTATGGAAACACTGTGTAAACAATGGGAGATATAATTTGTCATAGCAGGAAGACAAAGCAGCGTTGCTAAAGCAATATATTTAGGAAAACTCTTCAATTTACATAAGCTAGCAGTATAGATAAGATCTTTGAGATGGGAATACCACTTTAGCATCTGTGAGACACCTGGTCCGATACTGCAGCAGAAGCTGCTATCCTACTGTAATTGTGTTTTAGTCTTAAGTTTATGACTAATTCCACTAATTCCTGCACTGAGACCCAGTTTCTGCCTCCTGTGTATCCCCCCCGCCCCTTTTTTTTTTTTTTTTTGTCAGTAGAAATTCTCATTGCGTCTGGCTGTAAGTATGGGATATTAGAGGTGTAATACAGAGAATCTGAAATGGGGAATGGGGGTTGACTTCAAACACTAATATCTCAGAAACATTAAAACCAAGAGCCTTACCTTTATTATTTCACTAGGTCTCCCCAGTAGTAGGTCTGGGAGAAGCTGTATATACATATAGGAATCCTGAATTCATTTGCAACTGGGGATATCTTTGTAAATAATATAGGAAGAATATGCAAATCTGTCTTCCATGATGTAATTAGGAAGTCAGGTGCCTCAGTGTTGCAAACCAATGGAGGACGCTCACTGGAATGTGCAAGCCTGTCTTCCCTGATGTAATTAGGAAAACAGATCTCAGTGATATAGCGCAATAGAGGCTACTCCCTTTAACATCATGCTCGACCTTCCAAGAGGCCTTTGTTTTGCAATGATTCTGGGATTATTACCAAATATAGTCTCTCAACCGAGGATGGCCGTTTTGATGTCAGCCTGGTGTAGAGAAGACTAACATGGCCTACATCACTGAGATTCTGTCTTCCTAATTACATCAGGGAAGACAGGCTTGCACATTCCAGTGAGCGCCCTCAATTGGTTTGCAACACTGAGGCACCTGACTTCCTAATTACATCATGGAAGACATATTTGCATATTCTTCCCATGGTCCCTTGCACAGTGGAGTGCTAAAGGCTTAATAAGTCTCCACACACCTAAATGTTGGTCTCTCTAAAAGGAGTAATGATATCCCCCTAATCCTGTCTAAGCCTCTCACCTCTACCAGGTTAGTCTTCTCTACACGGGGCTGATGAGGTGCAATAACATCGAAACGGCCGTCCTCGGTTGAGAGACTATACCTGGTAATAATCCCAGCATCATTGCAAAACAAAGGCCTCTTGGAAGGTCGATCATGATGTTAAAGGGAGCAGCCTCTATAGGGCCATATCACTGAGATTTTGTCTTCCTAATTACCTCAGGGAATACAGGCTTGCACATTCCAGTGAGCGCCCTCTATTGGTTTGCAACACTGAGGCACCTGACTTCCTAATTACATCATGGAAGACAGATTTGCATATTCTTCCCATGGTCCCTTGCACAGTGGAGTGCTAAAGGCTTAATAAGACTCCACACACCTAAATGGTGGTCTCTACCCAAGGAGTGACGATATTCCCCTAAATAATATAGGTAAAACTTTTGTATCATATGAAAGATGAGCATCTTACCAGAGGATCTCATCATTCATATGACACCAGACATCACAGCTCTAAGTTTTCTGCTGTCCAAGATATAACTGTTTGAAGTCACCCCCCCCCCCCCCCTCCTTCCAAGGCTCAACTTTTCTGCATTATATAAAAGCCCATTGCAGGAGTGAGAAAATTTAGAGAAAATTGGTACAAAATTTGTACAATCAAAAAAGATAATTTGCATGAAAATGGAGCTTCAATGTAGAACCAGAAAGGCATCTTTGGAAAGTGTGGTCATCCTACAAGGTACTGTCATTAGTCTGATACCGATTTTCCTGCTGACAGGATATATAATGCATATACTGTATTCTCAATAGTGACATATGATGGCAGGGGTCAATCTGATATAGTAACTGCATATATTGTTTCATTATTTGTTAGATCAGCCATACAGTTACTGCTTCACCTCCAAGGGGAAATAATGTGAGAAATTTATTCTATACAAGTCATAAAGATAACATGGCCGTCATAAGAGCTTTGGATTTATATCTGAAACATTTTGGATGGACCTGGGTTGGTCTTATTACATCAACTGACTTATATGGAGATACAGAACTGATGGAATTGATGGAATATTTTAAAAAAGAAGGAATTTGCTTTGAGTATATTATTACACTACCTGAAAAGCATTCCCGTCCAGTTCAGGAAAAACTAAGAATGATAGAAGACGCCATTTCCAGGGTCATCGTTGTTGCCAGTGAAATGTCAATTGAACTTATTTCTCTACTGAACAAGTCAGAATTCATCCAGCAATACATAACACTTCTTATATTAAATATGTGGCGTTATTATACCCTTACACAAGCCCCAACAGTCGTACAAGCGTGTAACTGTAGTATAAGTTTGTCATTGAAAGGTAAGATTGTTCCTGGCTTAAAGACATTTTTAAGCACAATCAACCCTAAAACTTCCCCGACGGATCCATTACTGGAGGATATCTGGTACTATGCTAAACAATGTAATATCTCAAATGAATATAGACTCCGGCTGCAACAATGGGTTAATAAATTTCGTCTACAAAACTGTACTGAGCGGGATCTTCAGATTCCAGAGGATTTTGTGAGCAAATATGTGGTCAGTCCCTACTATGTGTACAGTGCGGTATACAGCCTGGCTCACGCTCTTCATGACATGTATTTATATAGAAGAAGAGATGATAAAGAATCCAGATCTCACCAATATACACACAAGGTAAGAATATACAATAACGTGTGATCACTGACACCAATATAAGACAAGGCACATCGAGGGACCAGTGTTAGGACTGTACAGCAGGTGCGGCCATGATATCAGGGTCGCAGCCTCTTCCACTGTAACTGTTCAGTCCAGCATACATGGGGTTAATCCCCTTGCAGCTAATAGGCGTGGTCGGTCTGCTGACTGACACTTGTGTCAGCCTATCGGCATCTGGCATGAGCACCTGGGCTGGCTGATCGGTCCCGCCTTCCCTCCATTTAAGGAAGCTGTTTTGGGCCATCGGGTGCTCTAGCCTCAAATTCCACATGGTGCACGGCAGTGCAGTACTTTAGTTTGGCCGAATACTGTCTTAGCTAGGTAGGGCTTTAGTCAGTATTTTTGCCCTAGATTTGACCAGGGAATTCCCACCTAACTAGCCTCTAATCTCAATTGTTACATGTCTTGCGGCTCTGTGTTTAGCCACCCCCAAAAAAACAGAATACAGTCTTTCCAGACTCTGTCAGGACAGACCCTCACATCTCCTCTCGCTCCCAGGAACCGCCCTGTGGTGCAGGCTCTGCAGACTTTTATGGGCCAATAACGAACTTGGGACCTACACCTGGGATGAGGCCTACTCAAGATCCACACTGGATCACATATAGGTCAGAAATCTAGGGGAGATATACCAGGACTCCAGTACTCTGCCTGCCACCTTCTCACAAAGTATAAATGTTAGGGAATTGCTAGATGAAAAATCCCCAGTAGCTGTTGGAGAACCCTGGAGGAAGGGGCACAAGAGACAGTGAGCCCTAAGCTGAAGCCCCCCACTGTCCCTTCCTCTTGCCAGGCCCTGTCCTATGTAATTGGCGGCAACTTGGAGACGATCCCTTCCTATATACGTGAAACACAAAACGCAGACAAGACAAACAACAACAAAGGGAGGTCAGCTAGCCAGGGTTCGGTAACAGTCGAGCAATGCAGTGCCAAATCAAAGTCCAAAAGAATAGTCAATAGGAAAAGCCAAGGTCAGGATAAAGAATACAAGAAAATTAACAGAAAGAGAAGCCAGCAAGCACAAGGCAATAGCAAGCACAGTGTGAATGTGAGCCAAGACTAAATAGAGGAGGATGAACAAGCCCTGAACCTGACAGGAAGACAGGCTGTCAATGACAGGACAAGACCAAATTTAACTACTTCTTGGACAGACGCAGACAAGGGCAGAAGATGGGTGTGGTGCAAATTCAATTAAAGAACTAGAGCCGTGTTCACACAGTGCAACCAAAAACTCTAAGCAGGGCACTAAACTGCACACGCCTCCTGCACCGCCGCATGCGAGCAGAGGGTGGCGCAGTGACCTGAACAGGCAGAGATGTTACAGTAACAGATTTTTGTGTAAATGCAATGACCCAAGAAAAAATATATTATTTTAGAGACATTACACTGAGCCACATAAACCAGGCTTGTATGGGCACTTTACCACTTATATAAGTGTTTTTCTCACCTTTTGTTTCACTCGTCACCTTTTTTGTGTCAACAAAGGGATGCTGTACCCTTTTGGGACGCTTCCTGACGGTTGTCTGGGGATGAGGCCTGTAATGGGTCTCTCCCCTCTGTCAGTCGACCTGTCCTGGGGAACCGGGGCAGGCGCAGACCTCTTTGCCTGAGTCAAGGAGTATCTCTGGTGGTGGCAGCCCGGAGAGAAACTTGACGACTGGTAATCCTGAGTACCCTTGGTGGTGGCAGCCCGAGGGGAAAACGGATGTTGGTAGGACCTCCTGCTCCGGCAGATGGTCCATCGGTTACTCGACCCCACTCGGTCACCTTTTGGACCTTGTGGGGAAGAGTTTGGTCAGGAACCTCCCTCCCCTTTAGGGGAAGGGTGTGTTTTTTGGCAAGCATCCTGGGCACGTTTTTTTAGTGTGACACCCACACTTTTTTCGTTCACTTGGTGTTTTTGATTGGCACAGACGGAGACCTAAAAAAAAAAAACATAAACATAAAAATCTTTTGTTTTTCCTTATTTTATTGCTAAACAAGAATGGAAGTAAGTCAGGGATGGCAGCCGAATGTCCCCTGTATTTTACTGCCAATGTTTTATGGGACATAATACCAAGACCTGCATGAGCACATGCTCTTTATTGTGTGTCTGAGGTCTCTTACATACAGTAGGAACAAGTGGATTCTATGTTCCACCGCACGACATTGGGTTTCTATCTATAACTAATTGTAATATCTGTTTCCAGCTCTCCAGCTATTTGAGAAGAATTCAATACATGGACAGAACTGGGTCACAGGTTTCCTTTCAGGAGAATGGACAGATGATGTCTCTTCCTTCAGTCCTAATAGTCCACTGGGTGTCATCTGCTAATGAGACTCACTATCTGAGTAATACAGGCTGTGAGAACATCTGTGACGACAAAGGGTTAACGGACCAGATTGATGCAGAAAAATTTACCTGGAAGCAAGGAATTGTTAGTGACTATAGCTCAGAAATACAACTTACTAATATATGCAAATCACTATATCCATGCACTATAGAATATCATCGCTATAATAAGAATACTTTCTCATCTGTGATGGAGATCTATGGGCTCGTGCACACAGGTGTATTTTGACTCTGTACGACCTCCGTCTTACAACGTAACGTTATCCTGTGGCCATTACAATTACAGCGTCATCCCACAAAAATTATGAAAATTGCAGCATGTCCGTTGCGCCTATTTTACCAAAATGTGGGAATGGAATTGACTAGAATCCAATCCAGTTGCATTTTTTTTTCCCACGGAGTTTCCACCACAAACAAACCACATGGGGCCCCAGACGCAAGCTTTAGTTCTATGAACTGCAAAATCTTCTTTTTTTTTTTTAAACCATTTTGTAATGGATTGCTTTGTAAAGAACTTATTTTCTATGATTTTTTTTTTTTTTTTGGTAGAGTTGGAAGGGACCTCAAGGGCCATCGGGTGATTTAATGATTATATGGTAATGTGTAGAGATGAGCGAGTAGTATTCGATCGAGTAGGTGTTCGATCGAATACTACGGTATTTGAAATACTCGTACTCGATCGAATACTACTATTCGAATATGGAGGCGTCGCTGGAGTGAGCTCTTGGGCAGCAGTGGGGATGCCCCCATCACCGTTTGAGCGCTGGGGCCCACCCTCATTGCTGCGGTGAACCTATTTGCATACCGGTTAAAACTGGTATTTCTAAGGAACGGCGCCGTGGAGACCATGTCTAAAGGTAAGAGATGAATAGCCTTTCTTAAGGCTACTCCGACGTGATAATTAGAAAAAAAAATGTTGGTTTAGTGGTAGAATCCCTTTAAAGACAGGTGCACAATGGAACATCTTACTGCTTCCCTTAGGGGGCATTCACACGGAGGAAGTTGGCGTTGATTCTGCCATGATAACAAAATAATCAGCGCGGATAAAAAAAGACTCCCGTTGATTTCAAAGTGTTACGCACGTTAAGCGGAACCCATTGAACTCAATGGGAGTCTTTTTTTTTATCAGCGCTGATTCTTCCGCGAGTTGTCATGGCAGAATCAGTGCCAACTTCCTCGGTGTGAATGCCCCCTTAATGATACTTCGGGCCAGCCCTGCTTGGTCTCCTTGGATCTATGTGATGCCCACTGACGCCAATGACATACTGAAGGATAAATATATTTCATTAATCTGGCAAAGACTGTCTACTGTAGCCTAAGTTTGCACTGTCTAGATTTTTTTATTGATACATTTGCCCCTTTTTACTTAGAATTTCTGATTCGTTGTCATATTTTCATGCTATATATACAATATATATATATATATATATATATATATATATATATATATATTATGTTATATTATTATATTTTACAGTTTCCACAATCTCGCTGCAATGAGCCATGTTCCCCTGGATATAGGAAAGCTGAGGATGGACGACATCTGGTCTGCTGCTACGATTGTGTCTCGTGTTCAGAGGGAGAAATATCAAATCTATCAGGTGATTTAGGAAAATATAAAAACACCTAAAACATAGTTATATAAAGAAGAAAATATAATATTGAATCTTTTATCAATAAATTCTTTTATACATAGCCTCTGTATCCATGGGGTCCTATTTCCATGCACTTGTACATGTCTCCACTTCAAGTAACGGCATTTTACCCAAGTGTATACAAATTGGATCCTCACATCATAGTATATAATGCCTAAGGATGGATGAACCTCAGAAGATTTGTTTTGTTTCATGTTTGTGCAAATATTTGTATCGGGTCAAATCTGTTTGTCACCATTTGGGGTCCCGATCACAGGGCTTTGTTTATTGTGTGTACTAAGATATTCTATATTCTGAAGTCTCTCTGGACTGTATCCAATATCTTTCATACCAATAAACTGTAAGTGATCTCAAGGTGACAGCAATATATATGTATGGCTATATGTAAACATGCGTTAGTCATTGGTAATATTGTGCTGTAGCATATTTATGCTAAGTAGAGATGAGCGAGTAGTTAAATACTCGATATTCGATATTCGTTTCGAGTAGCCCCTCAATATTCGACTACTCAAATCGAATATCGAATCCTATTATACTCTATGGGGGAAAAATGCTTGTTTCAGGGGTAGGCAACATTCGATTAAACTGAACTTACCAAGTCCAGGAGTAAGGGTTGGGCTGGATTCTCCTAGAAGTCTTCTCTGCACAACGTTCCCGCGTCGTCATCCGGCAATGAATTCACTCTGCTAGGCATCGGACCTGGGCAGAGCCGACTGCGCATGCCCGCGCTACAAAATAATGGCTGATTACAGTCAAAGCGGCCATTTTCTTGTAGCGCGGGCATGTGCAGTCGGCTCTGCTCAGGCCCGATGCCTGGCAGAGTGAATTCAAAGCCGGAAGACGCCGCGGGGACGCAGTGAGGAGAAGACTTCTAAAGGTAGGAGAAGAACCAGCATTGATTGGCCGACTGTATAGCATTCAGACAATCAACGCTGGTTCTGGATCATATTTTTCCATTCGAACAGTGAGTGCTACTCGATCGATTACGAGTATTTTGAATACCATAGTATTCGAGTGAATACCTACTCGATCGAATACTACTTGCTCATCTCTAATGCTAAGTAAAGTAAAAAAATAAATAAATAAAAAACTCTACAAAAATTATCAGTTTTTGTTGGCAGCCATTTTGGGTGACTCATACAGAAGAATCCCAAAAGTTTCAGATTCACAAGAGTCCAAAATTTGTAATACATTTAATTAATGACAAATCTTTTTGATTATCTCTAATTATTACCATAGAAGTAATTGTGAAAATGAGGATATAATGAGAAATAGTTACAATAAATCCATTCATAGGGAAAAATAGTATAGTATTGTGCTAGCCTGAAAAAAAGCAAAAAAACAAAACATGGAATATTTGATAGTTGTCTGGCAAAAATATTGTAGTTATGACACATTTATTGGTTAACCAAAAAAATAAATTACCTTTGCAAGCTTTAAAATTACACGGCTCCTTCTTTGGGATTCTAAATGAGTGACTGAGAACACAACACATTAGCAAGATACAACACAAAGCCATAGTTCATGAGGTGATATAAGGCATAAGACAAGGCTATAAAACTGTGGTTATAAGGGTGAAGAGTTGGGGGGTTGGGAGTTTGAAGCCATCTGGAATCAGCCTGATAGAGAATGGTGTCCATGTAAGGGCTTCACATCACTGCAAAGCTGAACCCCTTGAAGTCATTTGGTGGGACAAAATGTAAGATCTTCAGATAGAACCTTTACTTCCACTTTACTTGGCTCTTACTGAGAGATGTTCATAACAGATGGTGGTATATCCAAATTATTCTGGGGCTTTCTATTTGGTCATTGAGACTTTCTCTGCCCCTAAGTCTATCCAACCCCCCCCCCCCTCCCAGAGCTCCTCACCCTATAATCTCAGTTTTATTACCCTCCGTTACCTGGCTAATGTATCACATCATGTACTATGACGTTGTGTAGTATCTCACTAATTGTGTGCTCTCTGTCATTCACTTAGAAATGCCTGATATTGGAGACTCTCTATGCTTTGTAAGATAAGATAAAATAAGATAATCCTTTAATAGTCCCACAATGGGGAAATTTCAGTGATACAGTTTCATAGATGGTACAGTAGTATATAACAAGAGAGGAAACACATACAAGCTCATGGCAGATAGAGAAATCCTAGGAATCATAGCCACTAAAAAGAAAGAAACACAGACACACTGCAGGATCATTTAGTTCTCTGTGTGAAGTGCTGTTAATAATACAGCCCGACTGTGGTTGGAGGACATGAGGAGGGGGTCACAGCGTGTAGATATAACAGACAGGAACGTTTTTTTTTTTTTTTTTTTTTTTTTTTTTTGCAGAGGTGGGGGACATATGCATCATAAGCATCATGATAACATGTGGCAGTTCCTTTGGTAGGTGGTGAGATGTCCTGCTCACAGCTGATAGTTCGGTATCTTGCATCAGCACTATTGTCCATTAAGCACAAAAAATGCCCCAATGTCCTTCATCACAAGCCCTCCTCCTCCTCCTTTCTTCTTACCATTGTGTTCTACTGCCCAAAGAAGCCTGAAGCCATCCAGGTAGACAGGGTGCTGCTCTCTTGCCAAGCTTCCACAAACTCATGGGGTAGGTGGGTGATGGTTCCCAGGCTGTAACAGAGTCCCATGTGTCCGCAGTAAAAGAAAGAAATACCAGTCAGCTGTAGCATCTTCACACATCAGCAATAGATGCTAAAAATCATCTTCTTGAAAGAAGAAGTCCACACTTCCATGTAGGTTTCTCCTCCATGCCATATGGTGTCCATGCTGTCCTTAACTCCTGGGGGATGGTAACAGGCACATGTGCAAACAGGAAAACTCCAGCTGCATCAGGTCCTGAGTCTTGTCCATGCTTAACAATCGAAACAAAAGGAAAAAAAAAGTACTCCACAGGGTCTTCCATTCGATTTATAGCTGCTAATTCATAGTGCTAGTTTGCTTGGTTAGAGGATTCTTGAATATACAGACAAAAAGAAAGAAAAGGAAGATAAAGGTTGTTCTCAGCTTGGAGCTCTGTATCAAGGCAGCCACTCAATGCAGCGCCATAAGCCTGTACTTGTAATTTTGCTGGTTATACCTCCAATTATTTTGACTAAAAAGTATGAAATCTTAAATAATTCCTTGTAAAATAGATCATAGTAACAGTTATTCAGGTTTCCCATTGACAACATTATTTTTCATTTTTCTTTTCCCTACAGACAGTGAAGACTGCCATAAGTGTCCCACCGATCACTGGCCAGATGAGAGAAAAGTGATATGTCTTCCGAAACCATATGAGTTTCTATCTTATAAATCAGACAGCCTAGCCCTAATATTTTCCACATTAGCTTTGTTATTTTCTGCGTTTACGTGTTTTATCCTGGTATTGTTTATTTTACACTGGGACACTCCTATTGTGAAAGCCAATAACCGGACTGTCAGCGTCACTCTCCTGGTCTCCATCCTGCTGAGCTTCCTTGGTGTCTTCTTGTTCCTTGGCCGTCCTGTGGATATAACCTGCATGCTGAGACAGACCTCATTTTCCTTCTTCTTCTCTATAGCTGTCTCTTCTGTACTCTCTAAGACTATCACGGTCTACATCGCTTTTAAAGCCACCAAACCCAGAAGTCCATGGAGAAAGCTGGTGGGACACAAACTGACTAATTACATTGTCCTGATATTTTCTGCAATCCAAGCTCTGATCTGTGTTATTTGGTTAGTCACTTCTCCTCCGTATCAGGAATTTGACCTCATTTCTTATGTTGGGAAGATCATCATCCAGTGTAATGAAGGCTCAGTCATTGCCTTCTACTCTGTAATAGGTTATCTGGGGTTCCTGGTCGCTGTCAGCTTTCTTCTGGCTTTCATGGTGAGGAAATTACCGGACATTTATAATGAGGCCAAGTACATCACCTTCAGCATGCTGCTGTTCTGTAGTGTCTGGATGTCCATGATCCCGGCTTATCTGAGCACCAGAGGGAAATACATGGTGGCCGTGGAGATATTCGCCATATTAGCATCATGTGCTGGAATATTAGTCTGTATTTTTTTACCAAAATGTTACATTATGATCCTAAAGCCTGAATTAAATAATAGAAAACAAGTTATGCAAAAAACAAGTTTCTAAAATAATGCAAATGTAGTTATGTAGTTAACTTAGGTTATGAAATATAAAAAAACAAATTTGAGTAGTTGATACTTTTTTTTAATGGCTAATAGAGATGAGCGAGTAGGTGTTCGATAGAATACTATGGTATTCTAAATACTCGTACTCGATCGAACACTACTAGCTGTTCAAAGTTTAATGTTCGATGCAGAACCAGCGTTGATTGGCAGAATGCTATACATTCTGCCAATCAACGCTGGTTCTTCTCTTACCTTTCCGAAGTCTTCTCCGCGCTGCATCCCCACGTCTTCTTCCGGGTGGAATTCACTCTGCCTAGGCATCGGCCTAAGCAGAGCCGACAGCACATGCGCGGGCATGCGCAGTCGGCTCTGCCTAGGCCGGATGCCTAGGCAAAGTGAACGTGGACGCGGGGACCCTGTGCCGGGAGAAGACTTCAAGCAGAATCCAGCCCGACCGTCACTCGTGGACTTGGTAAGTATGATTTTATCGAATGTTGCCTACACCTGAAACGAGCATTTCCCCCCCATAGTCTATAATGGGGTTCGAAATCCGTTCGAACAGTCGAACAGTGTGCGGCTGTTCGAATCGGATTTGGACCCTCGGACACTTTAGTGTTTGCTCATCTCTAATGGCTAACTAAAAATGATGACATGTTGCGAGCTTTAGGGATTACTAATAAGGTCCCTTCATCAGGCTGGTATAACACAATATCTGAAGGCAAGCACATTATACAGGAATAGAGTGTTAGATGCAAAGTTGATGGAAGGCAGAACAAGCAAATAAACAGTTAAAAAAAAACATATATATCAGTTCACAGGAAGGTTCTCTGAGTTTATGGTTCCTTTGATCAGCCACGTGGTGTCTCGTTGTTGTAAAACGACATGAAACCCTGTGATTGGTTTAGCCCCCTTTGGAGTGTGTCAGAGGTCATCATGAGTTTATATTCCCATATCCTTCTATGTTTTCTGCTTTTGAAATTCCCTCTTAGTACCAGGATCTTCATGTCATTGGTGATATTATGATTCTGATTGCAGAAGTGTTTTGGCACAGGGAGGTCCAGTCTCTGTTCTCTAATCATGTGACGGTGTGAGTTTATCCTCATCCTAAGTGTCTGTCCTGTTTTACCTACATAGAGGTCGCCCATATTACACTTGCTACATATTATTAAATACACCACATTAGGTGTGCTGCAGGTGAAGGTACCTGGGATCTTGTAGTCCTGATCGGAGTTGGAGATCTTTATTCTATATGTTTTTTTGAACTGTTTATTTGCTTGTACTGCTTTGACTCAATTTTGCATCTAACACTCTATTCCTGTATAATGTGCTTGTCTTCAGATATTGTGCTACACCAGCCTGATGAAGGGACCTTTTCAGTAGTTCCAAATAGAGATGAGCGAGTAGTACTCAATCGAGTAGGAATTCTATCAAATATTACGGTATTCTAAATATTCATACTCAATCGAATATCATGCGTTAAACACATGGAAAATTTGATTTCCCTCCCACCTTCCCTGGCGCTTTTTTTACACCAATAACTGTGCAGGGGAGGTGGGACAGGAACTAGGACAACGGAGGCATCGGAAAGAAAAAAGGAAAAAGTCATTGGCTGGCTAAATCAGGTGACCTCCACTCTATAAGAATAGTGGGTGTCAGATTTGGGTCAGATGTGACTGTGAATTAGACAGGGATAGACATTCTGCCAGGGATAGCTAAAAATTAGAGATGAGTAAGTACTATTTGAAAGTCCCGTTTCGAATAGCATGCACCCATAGGAATGAATGGACGCAGCCCGCACGCAGGGGGTTAAGTGGCCGGCTGCCGGCAAAGTCTGTGTGCCGGCCGCTACCATTCATTCCTATGGGTGCGTGCTATTAGAAACAGTCGTTTTGAATAGTACTCGCTCATCTCTACTAAAAATTAGAATTATTTAAGTAGGAATCTTACACTAACAACTCTTATAAGATCTAAACTTAGATCTACCACTGCTTGAAGATTGTATATACACCATATGTATATATACACCGTCTGTATATACACCATCACTATATACAATCTTTTTGCAACTAATTTTCCCAAAAGCTCTTGTTAGGACTCCAATTCCCTACCACCTTTTCCCCCAATCTACCTTTCCCATTTCTTGTTATATACCTGTTTTGAGCTCAGTATATACTTCTAACATACAGAAATTTCCCCCTTGCTATGCTATCTGTGGTTGTCATGGGCAATGTGATTTAAAGGGGTGCATGCTAATATTTCTTTAGCTTAACATTTGTCTTTCTGTCCATACTAATGTAGAGGAAAGAAGGTTTCCAAGTATTTTTCCACTTTCCATAGAGATTCTATTGAGTTTGGAGTGTCTAGTTGATAGGCTGTGATAGTGACGTAATACTAGGAATTCGGTGTGTTAGATGCCCCCAGACATGCTTCCCCTGCTGTCCCAGTTGCATTCCAGAGGTGTTGGCATCATTTCCTGAGGTGTCATAGTGGACTTGGTGACTCCAATTAGTTGAATTTTGATTTCCCTGAAACAAGCATTTTTTTTTTACCATAGACTATGATGAGATTCGATATTTGATCGAATAGTTGAATATTGAGGTTCTACTTGAAACGAATATTGAATATTTCACTACTCACTCATCTCCAGTTCCGAAAGCTTGCAACATGTCATCATTTTTAGTTAGCCATTTAAAAACGTATGAACAACTAGCTAGCACGGTACAAAGATAGAAAGATCGGATTCTGATCGGCGATCGAGAAAATTTCACTATCGCGATCGAAATTCCGAACACGATCTTTTTAGGTGGGATCGAGATCGGTGATTATTTCCCACAATGCTTTGCTACTGGCCAAGAATTGTGGGAAAAGCTAACAATGTTAGCCTTCACACTGAGTATACATTCCGTTCATTCTGAGTGAAGTGTATACTCAGTGTGAAGGTTCCGCTGCGGTTCCATAGGAATGAATGGAAGCAGCCGGCACACAGCCTTAACCCGCTGCGCGCCGGCTGCATCCATTCATTCTAATGGGAGACTAGCTAACATCTCTAGTAGCTAGTTACCTGCAGAGATGGCTGGTCCTGTGCCTGGTGCTCTCGTTCTTTTTTTGCCTCACTGCCCCCGCTTCCCAGGTTAGTGTTAAAGAGCTAGGAAGAAGGCGGGGCTTGTGGCTTAGGAGAGTGTGGGCAGGTACTGGGAGGGGAAACGTCACGTCTCCCCGCCCTGTACCCGCCAACAGGGGGCAGCGAGGCGAAGAAGAACGAGAACACCGGGCAACGGACCAGCCATCTCTGCAGGTAAGTGGACACCAGGGGAGACTAAGTAGTCAGAGGATTAAAAAAAAAAAAAATCCTCTGGCTACTTAGTGATTCACTACACAGCGTGGATTCTAACAATTAAAGCGTTCAATTGTTATATTCCATGCTGTATAGTGAATAGGATTGTTTTTCAAATCCAATCTCCGATTACTAAAAAAATCCCATTGACTTGCACTGGAATCGGAATTGGAATCAAGATCGGGTTTGAATGAAAAATGATCGGAAATCAGATTTCAAAATCGATCCTGAAAAGTCAAGATTGGCTCAACCCTACTTATGTTATGATAGCAATAGCTGTAAACCATTTAGGAACAGTGTTTTATGTGTCTATCGTCATTAATTATTAATTCATATAGTATATACAAATAATTACTTTGCCATATTTTTAAATTACATTTCTAATATTAATAAATTAAAATGACTTCAAAGACTTTCCTGCGTATGTATAAAGACCATGGTGCTATTTAGGTCCCAATATTGGTTCTCTTCCACCCTGTAAATATGTTATGAAGATATTTAAAGTTATTGGTTAATATATCATCTAAAACCTTGATAAAAATTATTTTTCTAGTATATGTACTGTCAGGGTTTGGGGTTGCTAGGTGGGGTGACATAGACACAAAAGTCCAGTTTCTTTAATCCAAACAGAGGTAGAGTTTATTTTCAATCAAAACAAAACGGTGCAGCAACAAAAGGAAACAATACAAAAATAAATCCCTGCCCGGCTAGGCTCTAACTAAGCAGAGAATAGGTCACCTCACCTAGAATAACAGAAATCCAAACGCCAGTAGAATCATTCAGGACACAGCTCCAAAAAACAACCTATCTGTTTTGCTCTCCAGCCAAGCTCTGCCAAAAGTCTGCTGCTGGATCTGGCTTCTTAAGCCTCTTTAGCGAGGAGACTCTCAACAGCTGAGTCGCTGCCAGAACATCCCCAAAGTGTGGACTGGAGGGGGGTGGAATGACAGGTCCCACTACCAACCTGTACCACAAAAAGAAATATTTGACAGCTCAAGGCTCATAAGTTCATGTGGATCAAATCAATAGGAGACACTGTATAGTGCACGGATACAACACCCTCCGGTCAAGTCAGACACAAGATAAATCCAAAATAGTAAAAATCCAGCACAGAGGTCTCCAAATACATAAAACTTAACCATTAATTGAAATAAAATGTCCATAAAATACAGCAATACCAGTGCAGGAAGTGAAAAACAAATTCATAGCATGATTGAAGCTCCTATGAACCTACCTAAAACATAGTATAGAATACTGTCAGGGCTCCTAGGAACCTATCTATAATATATAGTGTAGAACACCGTCAGGGCTCCTAGGAACCTATCTATAATACATAGTGTAGAACACTGTCAGGGCTCCTAGGAACCTATCTATAAAACATAGTGTAGAACACTGTCAGGGCTCCTAGGAACCTATCTATAAAACATAGTGTAGAACACTGTCAGGGCTCCTAGGAACCTATCTATAAAACATAGTGTAGGACACTGTCAGGGCTCCTAGGAACCTATCTATAAAATATAGTGTAGAACACTGTCAGGGCTCCTAGGAACCTATCTATAAAACATAGTGTAGGACACTGTCAGGGCTCCTAGGAACCTATCTATAAAACATAGTGTAGAACACTGTCAGGGCTCCTAGGAACCTATCTATAAAACAGTGTAGAACACTCTTAGGACTCCTAGGAACCTATCTATAAACATAGTGTAGAACACTCTTAGAGCTCCTAGGAACCTATCTATAAAACATAGTGTAGAACACTGTCAGGATTCCTAGGAACCTATCTATAAAACATAGTGTAGAACACTCGAACATTGAGCGGCTGTTCGAATCGAATTTCGAACCTCGAACATTTTAGTGTTCGCTCATCTCTAATTATGACAAGAGAGACAAAAGATTTATGCAAAAAAAAAAACAAACAAAAAAAAAAAACCCAATGCCTAATAGCGGTTATAGTTTGGTTATATATAAGTTTGTAACCTTTACTTGCCATTCCTTTTTTTCATAGATATACATGTCACATTCACTTTGAGATAACTTTGTTTGTGTTTGCCTTACCGATCTAGAAATTGGATAGATAGGTTTGTAGGAGCCCTGACAGTGTTCTACACTATGTTTTATAGATAGGTTCCTAGGAGCCCTAAGAATATTCTACACTATGTTTAATAGATAGGTTCCTAGGAGCCCTGAGAGTGTTCTACACTATGTTTTATAGATAGGTTCCTAGGAGCCCTAAGAGTATTCTACACTATGTTTTATAGATAGGTTCCTAGGAGCCCTGACAGTGTTCTACACTATGTTTTATAGATAGGTTCCTAGGAGCCCTAAGAATATTCTACACTATGTTTAATAGATAGGTTCCTAGGAGCCCTGAGAGTGTTCTACACTATGTTTTATAGATAGGTTCCTGGGAGCCCTAAGAGTATTCTACACTATGTTTTCTAGATAGGTTCCTAGGAGCCCTAAGAGTATTCTACACTATGTTTTATAGATAGGTTCCTAGGAGCCCTGACAGTGTTCTACACTATGTTTTATAGATAGGTTCCTAGGAGCCCTAAGAGTGTTCTACACTGTTTTATAGATAGGTTCCTAGGAGCCCTGACAGTGTTATACACTATGTATTATAGATAGGTTCCTAGGAGCCCTGACAGTATTCTACACTATGTTTTATAGATAGGTTCCTAAGCAATCGCTATTACAACATGTAGGTTAGTCTATCATCTAATCATGCTATGAATTTGTTTTTCACTTCCTGCACTGGTATTGCTGTATTTTATGGACATTTTATTTCAATTAATGGTTAAGTTTTATGTATTTGGAGACCTCTGTGCTGGATTTTTACTATTTTGGATTTATCTTGTGTCTGACTTGACCGGAGGGTGTTGTATCCGTGCACTATACAGTGTCTCCTATTGATTTGATCCACATGAACTTATGAGCCTTGAGCTGTCAAATATTTCTTTTTGTGGTACAGGTTGGTAGTGGGACCTGTCATTCCACCCCCCTCCAGTCCACACTTTGGGGATGTTCTGGCAGCGACTCAGCTGTTGAGAGTCTCCTCGCTAAAGAGGCTTAAGAAGCCAGATCCAGCAGCAGACTTTTGGCAGAGCTTGGCTGGAGAGCAAAACAGATAGGTTGTTTTTTGGAGCTGTGTCCTGAATGATTCTACTGGCGTTTGGATTTCTGTTATTCTAGGTGAGGTGACCTATTCTCTGCTTAGTTAGAGCCTAGCCGGGCAGGGATTTATTTTTGTATTGTTTCCTTTTGTTGCTGCACCATTTTGTTTTGATTGAAAATAAACTCTACCTCTGTTTGGATTAAAGAAACTGGACTTTTGTGTCTATGTCACCCCACCTAGCAACCCCAAACCCTGACAGTACATATACTAGAAAAATAATTTTTATCAAGGTTTTAGATGATATATTAACCAATAACTTTAAATATCTTCATAACATATTTACAGGGTGGAAGAGAACCAATATTGGGACCTAAATAGCACCATGGTCTTTATACATACGCAGGAAAGTCTTTGAAGTCATTTTAATTTATTAATATTAGAAATGTAATTTAAAAATATGGCAAAGTAATTATTTGTATATACTATATGAATTAATAATGACGATAGACACATAAAACACTGTTCCTAAATGGTTTACAGCTATTGCTATCATAACATAAGTAGGGTTGAGCCGATCTTGACTTTTCAGGATCGATTTTGAAATCTGATTTCCGATCATTTTTCATTCGAACCCGATCTTGATTCCAATTCCAATCCCAATGCAAGTCAATGGGATTTTTTTACTAATCGGAGATTGGATTTGAAAAACAATCCTATTCACTATACAGCATGGAATATAACAATTGAACGCTTTAATTGTTAGAATCCACGCTGTGTAGTGAATCACTAAGTAGCCAGAGGATTTTTTTTTTTTTTTTAATCCTCTGGTTACTTAGTCTCCCCTGGTGTCCACTTACCTGCAGAGATGGCTGGTCCGTTGCCCGGTGTTCTCGTTCTTCTTCGCCTCGCTGCCCCCTGTTGGCGGGTACAGGGCGGGGAGACGTGACGTTTCCCCTCCCAGTACCTGCCCACACTCTCCTAAGCCACAAGCCCCACCTTCTTCCTAGCTCTTTAACACTAACCTGGGAAGCGGGGGCAGTGAGGCAAAAAAGAACGAGAGCACCGGGCACAGGACCAGCCATCTCTGCAGGTAACTAGCTACTAGAGATGTTAGCTAGTCTCCCATTAGAATGAATGGATGCAGCCGGCGCGCAGCGGGTTAAGGCTGTGTGCCGGCTGCTTCCATTCATTCCTATGGAACCGCAGCGGAACCTTCACACTGAGTATACACTCCGCTCAGAATGAACGGAATGTATACTCAGTGTGAAGGCTAACATTGTTAGCTTTTCCCACAATTCTTGGCCAGTAGCAAAGCATTGTGGGAAATAATCACCGATCTCGATCCCACCTAAAAAGATCGTGTTCGGAATTTCGATCGCGATAGTGAAATTTTCTCGATCGCCGATCAGAATCCGATCTTTCTATCTTTGTACCGTGCTAGCTAGTTGTTCATACGTTTTTAAATGGCTAACTAAAAATGATGACATGTTGCAAGCTTTCGGAACTGGAGATGAGTGAGTAGTGAAATATTCAATATTCGTTTCAAGTAGAACCTCAATATTCGACTATTCGATCAAATATCGAATCTCATCATAGTCTATGGTAAAAAAAAAATGCTTGTTTCAGGGAAATCAAAATTCAACTAATTGGAGTCACCAAGTCCACTATGACACCTCAGGAAATGATGCCAACTCCTCTGAAATGCAACTGGGACAGCAGGGGAAGCATGTCTGGGGGCATCTAACACACCGAATTCCTAGTATTACGTCACTATCACAGCCTATCAACTAGACACTCCAAACTCAATAGAATCTCTATGGAAAGTGGAAAAATACTTGGAAACCTTCTTTCCTCTACATTAGTATGGACAGAAAGACAAATGTTAAGCTAAAGAAATATTAGCATGCACCCCTTTAAATCACATTGCCCATGACAACCACAGATAGCATAGCAAGGGGGAAATTTCTGTATGTTAGAAGTATATACTGAGCTCAAAACAGGTATATAACAAGAAATGGGAAAGGTAGATTGGGGGAAAAGGTGGTAGGGAATTGGAGTCCTAACAAGAGCTTTTGGGAAAATTAGTTGCAAAAAGATTGTATATAGTGATGGTGTATATACAGACGGTGTATATATACATATGGTGTATATACAATCTTCAAGCAGTGGTAGATCTAAGTTTAGATCTTATAAGAGTTGTTAGTGTAAGATTCCTACTTAAATAATTCTAATTTTTAGTCGAGATGAGCGAGTACTATTCAAAACGACTGTTTCTAATAGCACGCACCCATAGGAATGAATGGTAGCGGCCGGCACACAGACTTTGCCGGCGGCCGGCCACTTAACCCCCTGCGTGCGGGCTGCGTCCATTTATTCCTATGGGTGCATGCTATTCGAAACGGGACTTTCAAATAGTACTTACTCATCTCTAATTTTTAGCTATCCCTGGCAGAATGTCTATCCCTGTCTAATTCACAGTCACATCTGACCCAAATCTGACACCCACTATTCTTATAGAGTGGAGGTCACCTGATTTAGCCAGCCAATGACTTTTTTCTTTTTTCTTTGCAATGCCTACGTTGTCCTAGTTCCTGTCCCACCTCCCCTGGTACCAGGAAAGGTGGGAGGGGAATAACATTTTTACTGTGTTTACTGTGTGGTATTCAATTGAGTATGAATATTTAGAATACTGTAATATTTGATCAAATTCCTACTCGATTGAGTACTACTCGCTCATCTCTATTCGGAACTACTAAAAAGGTCCCTTCATCAGGCTGGTAAAACACAATATCTGAAGACAAGCACATTATACAGGACTAGAGTGTTAGATGCAAAATTGAGTCAAAGCAGTACAAGCAAATAAACAGTTCAAAAAAACATATAGAATAAAGATCTCCAACTCCGATCAGGACTACAAGATCCCAGGTACCTTCACCTGCAGCACACCTAATGTGGTGTATTTAATAATATGTAGCAAGTGTCCTGGGTCCTGTATGTGGGGGAGACAGGACAGACACTTAGGATGAGGATGGACTCACTCAGACATACGATTAGAGAACAGAGAATGGACCTCCCTGTGCCAAAACACTTCTGCAATGAAAATCATAATATGACCCAGGATATGAAGATCCTAATACTAAGAGGAAATTTCAAAAGCAGAAAACATAGAAGGATATGGGAATATAAACTCATGATGACCTTTGACACACTCCAAAGGGGGCTAAACCAATCACAGGGTTTCATGTCGTTTTACATCAACTAGACACCACGTGGCTGATCAAAGGAACCATAAACTCAGAGAACCTTCCTGTGAACTGATATATATGTTTTTTTTTAACTGTTTATTTGCTTGTACTGCCTTCCATCAACTTTGCATCTAACACTCTATTCCTGTATAATGTGCTTGCCTTCAGATATTGTGTTATACCAGCCTGATGAAGGGACCTTATTAGTAATCCCTAAAGCTCGCAACATGTCATCATTTTTAGTTAGCTATTAGAGATGAGCGAACACTAAAGTGTCCGAGGGTCCAAATCCGATTCGAACAGCCGCACACTGTTCGACTGTTCGAACGGATTTCGAACCCCATTATAGACTATGGGGGGAAATGCTCGTTTCAGGTGTAGGCAACATTCGATAAAATCATACTTACCAAGTCCACGAGTGACGGTCGGGCTGGATTCTGCTTGAAGTCTTCTCCCGGCGCAGGGTCCCCGCGTCCTCTTCCGGGTGGAATTCACTCTGCCTAGGCATCCGGCCTAGGCAGAGCCGACTGCGCATGCGTGGGCGGCTCTGCCCAGGCCCGACGCCTGAGCAGAGCAGACTGCGCATGCGCGTGTATGCGCGTGCATGCCCGTGCATGCACAGTCGGCTCTGCCTAGGCCGGATGCCTAGGCAGAGTGAATTCCACCCGGAAGAGGACGCGGGGACCCTGCGCCGGGAGAAGACTTCGGAAAGGTAAGAGAAGAACCAGCGTTGATTGGCAGAATGTATAGCATTCTACCAATCAACACTGGTTCTGCATCGAACATTAAACTTCGAACAGCTAGTAGTGTTCAATCGAGTACGAGTATTTCGAATTCCGTAGTATTCGATCGAACACCTACTCGCTCATCTCTATTAGCCATTAAAAAAAGGATCCACTACTGAAGACTCCTCAAATTTGTTTTTTTTTTATATTTCATAACATACGTTAACAACTACATAACTACATTTGCGCTATTTTAGAAACTTGTTTTTTGCATAACTTGTTTTCTATTATTTAATTCAGGCTTTAGGATCATAATGTAACATTTTGGTAAAAAAATACAGACTAATATTCCAGCACATGATGCTAATATGGCGAATATCTCCACGGCCACCATGTATTTCCCTCTGGTGCTCAGATAAGCCGGGATCATGGACATCCAGACACTACAGAACAGCAGCATGCTGAAGGTGATGTACTTGGCCTCATTAAAACTGTCCGGTAATGTCCTCACCATGAAAGCCAGAAGAAAGCTGACAGCGACCAGGAACCCCAGATAACCTATTACAGAGTAGAAGGCAATGACTGAGCCTTCATTACACTGGATGATGATCTTCCCAACATAAGAAATGAGGTCAAATTCCTGATATGGTGGAGAAGTGACTAACCAAATAACACAGATCAGAGCTTGGATAGCAGAAAATATCAGGACAATATAATTAGTCAGTTTGTGTCCCACCAGCTTTCTCCATGGACTTCTGGGTTTGGTGGCTTTAAAAGCGATGTAGACCGTGATAGTCTTAGAGAGTACAGAAGAGACAGCTATAGAAAAGAAGAAGGAAAATGAGGTCTGTCTCAGCATGCAGGTTATATCCACAGGACGGCCAAGGAACAAGAAGACACCAAGGAAGCTCAGCAGGATGGAGACCAGGAGAGTGACGCTGACAGTCCGGTTATTGGCTTTCACAATAGGAGAGTCCCAGTGTAAAATAAACAATATCAGGATAGAACACCTGAACGCAGAAAATAACAAAGCTAATGTGGAAAATATTAGGGCTAGGCTGTCTGATTTATAAGATAGAAACTCATATGGTTTCAGAAGACATTTCACTTTTCTCTCATCTGGCCAGTGATCGGTGGGACACTTATGGCAGACTTCACTGTCTGTAGGGAAAAGAAAAATAATGTTATCAATGGGAAACTTGAATGACTGTTACTATGATCGATTTTACAAGGAATTATTTAAGATTTCATACTTTTTAGTCAAAATAATTGGAGGTATAACCAGCAATATTACAAGTACAGGCTTATGGCGCTGCATTGAGTGGCTGCCTTGATACAGAGCTCCAAGCTGAGAACAACCTTTATCTTCCTTTTCATTCTTTTTGTCTGTATATTCAAGAATCCTCTAACCAAGCAAACTAGCACTATGAATTAGCAGCTATAAATCGAATGGAAGACCCTGTGGAATACTTTTTTTCCCTTTTGTTTCTATTGTTAAGCATGGACAAGACTCAGGACCTGATGCAGCTGGAGTTTTCCTGTGTGCACATGTGCCTGTTACCATCCCCCAGGAGTTAAGGACAGCATGGACACCATATGGCATGGAGGAGAAACCTACATGGAAGTGTGGACTTCTTCTTTCAAGGAGATGATTTTTAGCATCTATTGCTGATGTGTGTAGATGCTACAGCATGACTGGTATTTCTTTCTTTTACTGCGGACACATGGGACTCTGTTACAGCCTGGGAACCATCACCCACCTACCCCATGAGTTTGTGGAAGCTTGGAAAGAGAGCAGCACCCTGTCTACCTGGATGGCTTCAGGCTTCTTTGGGCAGTAGAACACAATGGAAAGAAGAAAGGAGGAGGAGGGCTTGTGATGAAGGACATTGGGGCATTTTTTGTGCTTAATGGACAATAGTGCTGATGCAAGATACCGAACTATCAGCTGTGAGCAGGAGATCTCACCACCTACCAAAGGAACTGCCACATGTTATCATGATGCTTATGATGCATATGTCCCCCACCTCTGCAAAAAAACAAAACAAAACAAAACAAAAAAAAAACGTTCCTGTCTGTTATATCTACACGCTGTGACCCCCTCCTCATGTCCTCCAACCACAGTCGGGCTGTATTATTAACAGCACTTCACACAGAGAACTAAATGATCCTGCAGTGTGTCTGTGTTTCTTTCTTTTTTTAGTTGCTATGATTCCTAGGATTTCTCTATCTGCCATGAGCTTGTATGTGTTTCCTCTCTTGTTATATACTACTGTACCATCTATGAAACTGTATCACTGAAATTTCCCCATTGGGGGACTATTAAAGGATTATCTTATTTTATCTTATCTTACAAAGCATAGAGAGTCTCCAATATCAGGCATTTCTAAGTGAATGACAAAGAGCACACAATTAGTGAGATACTACACAACGTCATAGTACATGATGTGATACATTAGCCAGGTAACGGAGGGTAATAAAACTGAGATTATAGGGTGAGGAGCTCTGGGGGGGGGGGGGGGGTTGGATAGACTTAGGGGCAGAGAAAGCCTCAATGACCAAATAGAAAGCCCCAGAATAATTTAGATATACCACCATCTGTTATGAACATCTCTCAGTAAGAGCCAAGTACAGTGGATGTAAGAGTTCTATCTAAAGATATTACATTTTGTCCCACCAAATGACTTCAAGGGGTTCAGCTTTGCAGTGATGTGAAGCCCTTACATGGACACCATTCTCTATCAGGCTGATTCCAGATGGCTTCAAACTCCCAACCCCCCAACTCTTCACCCTTATAACCATAGTTTTATAGCCTTGTCTTATGCCTTATATCACCTCATGAACTATGGCTTTGTGTTGTATCTTGCTAATGTGTTGTGTTCTCAGTCACTCATTTAGAATCCCAAAGAAGGAGCCGTGTAATTTTAAAGCTTGCAAAGGTAATTTATTTTTTTTGGTTAACCAATAAATGTGTCATAACTACAATATTTTTGCCAGACAACTATCAAATATTCCATGTTTTGTTTTTTTGCTTTTTTTCAGGCTAGCACAATACTATGCTATTTTTCCCTATGAATGGATTTATTGTAACTATTTCTCATTATATCCTCATTTTCACAATTACTTCTATGGTAAAAATTAGAGATAATCAAAAAGATTTGTCATTAATTAAATGTATTACAAATTTTGGACTCTTGTGAATCTGAAACTTTTGGGATTCTTCTGTATGTCACCCAAAATGGCTGCCAACAAAAACTGATAATTTTTGTAGAGGGTTTTTTTTTTTTTTTTTTTTACTTTACTTAGCATTAGAGATGAGCAAGTAGTATTCGATCGAGTAGGTATTCACTCGAATACTATGGTATTCAAAATACTCGTAATCGATCGAGTAGCACTCACTGTTCGAATGGAAAAATATGATCCAGAACCAGCGTTGATTGTCTGAATGCTATACAGTCGGCCAATCAATGCTGGTTCTTCTCCTACCTTGAGAAGTCTTCTCCTCGCTGTGTCCCCGCGGCGTCTTCCGGCTTTGAATTCACTCTGCCAGGCATCGGGCCTGGGCAGAGCCGACTGCACATGCCCGCGCTACAAGAAAATGGCCGCTTTGACTGTAAGCAGCCATTATTTTGTAGTGCGGGCATGCGCAGTCGGCTCTGCACAGGTCCGATGCCTGGCAGAGTGAATTCATTGCCGGATGACGACGCGGGGAACGTTGTGCAGAGAAGACTTCTAGGAGAATCCAGCCCAACCCTTACTCCTGGACTTGGTAAGTTCAGTTTAATCGAATGTTGCCTACCCCTGAAACAAGCATTTTTTCCCCCATAGAGTATAATAGGATTCGATATTCGATTTGAGTAGTCGAATATTGAGGGGCTACTCGAAAACGAATATCGAATATCGAGTATTTAACTACTCGCTCATCTCTACTTAGCATAAATATGCTACAGCACAATATTACCAATGACTACCACATGTTTACATATAGCCATACATATATATTGCTGTCACCTTGAGATCACTTACAGTTTATTGGTATGAAAGATATTGGATACAGTCCAGAGAGACTTCAGAATATAGAATATCTTAGTACACACAATAAACAAAGCCCTGTGATCGGGACCCCAAATGGTGACAAACAGATTTGACCCGATACAAATATTTGCACAAACATGAAACAAAACAAATCTTCTGAGGTTCATCCATCCTTAGGCATTATATACTATGATGTGAGGATCCAATTTGTATATATATTGTATATATAGCATGAAAATATGACAACGAATCAGAAATTCTAAGTATAAAGGGGCAAATGTATCAATAAAAAAATCTAGACAGTGCAAACTTAGGCTACAGTAGACTGTCTTTGCCAGATTAATGAAATATATTTATCCTTCAGTATGTCATTGGCGTCAGTGGGCATCACATAGATCCAAGGAGACCAAGCAGGGCTGGCCCGAAGTATCATTAAGGGGGCATTCACACCGAGGAAGTTGGCACTGATTCTGCCATGACAACTCGCGGAAGAATCAGCGCTGATAAAAAAAAAGACTCCCATTGAGTTCAATGGGTTCCGCTTAACGTGCGTAACACTTTGAAATCAACGGGAGTCTTTTTTTATCCGCGCTGATTATTTTGTTATCATGGCAGAATCAACGCCAACTTCCTCCGTGTGAATGCCCCCTAAGGGAAGCAGTAAGATGTTCCATTGTGCACCTGTCTTTAAAGGGATTCTACCACTAAACCAACATTTTTTTTTCTAATTATCACGTCGGAGTAGCCTTAAGAAAGGCTATTCATCTCTTACCTTTAGACATGGTCTCCACGGCGCCGTTCCTTAGAAATACCAGTTTTAACCGGTATGCAAATAGGTTCACCGCAGCAATGAGGGTGGGCCCCAGCGCTCAAACGGTGATGGGGGTGTCCCCACTGCTGCCCAAGAGCTCACTCCAGCGACGCCTCCATATTCGAATAGTAGTATTCGATCCAGTACGAGTATTTCGAATACCGTAGTATTCGATCGAACACCTACTCGATCGAATACTACTCGCTCATCTCTACACATTACCATATAATCATTAAATCATAGAAAGTAAGTTCTTTACAAAGCAATCCATTACAAAATGGATTAAATTTATTAAAAAAAAAAAAAAAAGATTTTGCAGTTCATAGAACTAAAGCTTGCGTCTGGGGCCCCATGTGGTTTGTTTGTGGTGGAAACTCCGTGGGAAAAAAAAATGCAACTGGATTGGATTCTAGTCAATTCCATTCCCACATTTTGGTAAAATAGGCGCAATTACACAATTACACACCCAATAGAGCCCCAAAAAGTTATTTTTAATATCATTCCTACCTAAATAAAGGTTATCCCTAGCTATCCCTGCCTGTACAGCTATCCCTGTCTCTTAGTCACAAAGTTCACATTCTCATATGACCCGGATTTGAAATCCACTATTCGTCTAAAATGGAGGTCACCTGATTTCGGCAGCCAATGACTTTTTCCGATTTTTTTCGATGCCTCCGGTGTCGTAGTTCCTGTCCCACCTCCCCTGCGCTGTTATTGGTGCAAAAAAGGCGCCAGGGAAGGTGGGAGGGGAATCGAATTTTTTTGGAGTTTGCCACGTGATGTTCGATTCGAATCGAACACATCGAACAGCCTGATATCCGATCGAACATGAGTTCGATAGAACACTGTTCGCTCATCTCTACACAATCAATAGTGAAGATAAGATACTTCTAGGGCTTCCTGACATCCATCAACTGTAGTGAATGTATATTTGTGGAGGGAAGGGGGAGATTCCAGGAAAGATAGCCATCCCTCTGGAGATAAGGGGTTATGTAGGGTAATCACACTGGTACACAGACATTAGATGGATAGACCCTGGTTGCCACAGTTTCATAGGAAAAAATTTTCCTAACTAATTCCTCTAATTGATATTCACTATTTTGACATTATTTGCTGGAATATTAGCCTGCAGGGGTGCGGTCTGAACATTGTGCTTGATAGCTGCAATTTAACTAGGTTCCGGCTGACAGCATCCTTCTCGGTGGCTCACTGCGTCACTCAGTTTCTACCATCCACGGAGACCGGCTGCTGTAAGTACCCAGAGGTACAGGGAGCAATACTATAGCTAAGAGAGGCAAGTAGCAACTTCATCTCACCGCCTCTTCAGTCTCAAGATGGCGCTGACACCAGCCATATCACTTCACCGCTGTGCTTAGGTTGCACTGAATTAGCGGAATCAGCTTCCTCACATGGCGGCATATTTCTTCTCCATCTCCCCCCTTCTAACAATTCTCTGGGGATAGCAAGGCTTCCCACAGGGGCCATATAGGAGACGTTACACCTGCCTCTTCCACTCAGAATAGGAGCTTACATGATTCCATAGCCGCCATTAAAGCAATGGAACCCAGTGGCTGCTTCCTTACAAGGGGCTGTCACACCATTTCAAAACCCTGTCAAGCAAAGGATGAAACGGGACACTACTCTGTTATTTTGATAGTACTCCAGAGCTAAAAACACGGGATCCTCTTCTCTCTGACGCTAATGTTCTGCAAGCTACAGCGGCCAGCGCTCAAACTGCATCTAAGTCCTTTTTGAAAGATATACAGTAATCCTGGTCCTGCTTAGGTCTATTCAGAAAGATATCACTACGGCTATTACTAATGTCGCTTCTATGATCGACTCTCTCTGCGATAGGCTTAATCACGTTGAACACAAAGTGGGTGAATTTGCTTTGGCACATAATACCATTGTCAACGCCCATAACAACCTTGAGGAGGATGTGGAAAATATTGAGCTTGAATTGGAGGATATGGAAGACAGAAACAGGTGTAATAACTAGAGATGAGCGAACAGTAAAATGTCCGAGGTTCGATATTCATTTCAAGTAGCCCCTCAATATTCGACTACTCGAATCAAATATCGAACCCTATTATAGTCTATGGGGGGAAAATGCTCGTTTCAGGGGTAGGCAACGTTCGATCAAATTATACTTACCAAGTCCACGAGTGAGGGTCGGGCTAGATCCTCCGAGAAGTCTTCTCCTTGCAGCGTCCCCGCAGCATCTTCCGGCTCTGAATTCACTCTGCCAGGCATCGGGCCTGAGCAGAGCCGACTGCGCATGCCCGCATTACAAGCGGAGAAGACTTCTAAACG
The DNA here is from genome assembly GCF_031893055.1 of Leptodactylus fuscus. Classification (NCBI taxonomy): domain Eukaryota; kingdom Metazoa; phylum Chordata; class Amphibia; order Anura; family Leptodactylidae; genus Leptodactylus; species Leptodactylus fuscus. Next base: position 356,569,428 of record NC_134265.1, read on the forward strand.
TAGGAGAAGAACCAGCGTTGATTGGCTGACTGTATAGCATTTGGCCAATCAATGCTGGTTCTGCATCGAACTTTTACATTCGAACAGCAAGTGGTACTCGATCGAGTACGAGTATTTCAAATACCGTAGTATTCGATCGCATACCTACTTGATTGGATACTACTCGCTCATCTCTATTACTGAACCTTGGCTAGCTGAACTCCCTTGTTGTTTTTTGTCTTGTTCTCTTTTTGTGTTTTTTACGTATTTAGAAAGGGCCCGTCTCCAAGTTGTCACCTATTACTTAGGATAGGACCGGCAAGCAGCAAGGAACAGTGGGGGGTTTCAGACCAGGGCTCACTGTCTCTTGTACCCTTCCTCCAAGGTTCATCAGTATCACTGGGGAACTGCTGTCTGGCACTTCCCTAACAATAATACACAAACTAAGAGTCCTGTCGCTTACAGTCACAGGGTAAGATCCCACATTATAGCCATTGTGTAGTCACACTGTTTCTGAAGCCCTGCCCACCGTGAATGATATTCCATTGGCCACTGTGCTTGGGCTGGGTTTTGAACGCACCATGGATTGCATGGATTCAGCCTTGGCCACATTGGGTGCACGTACCCTCCTGCTGTCCAGTCAGTGGTACCAGTGTAGACACCCAGTTATAATGGTATCATCAAATGGTCTAGAAACAAGGACAACAAATTCACACATTTTGTTATTCCAAATATTAATCAAACTTTTATAGAACATAAGACATTTGGGGATCTTTGTGCCATCTTGGTGATGTTCTAGTCTCACTGCTCTCCTATATATATCAGGTAACAGGTATATAAGCTGCAGCTCTCTCCTATCCTCACACACTGCTGCTGAGATCTCAGGAGCTGCCGAGTTGTCGTATGTCATGTTCTGGTCTCCAGAGAATCCGACCTCATTCATTTTTACAGTCATTGTGTGGTTCATTATTCTGAATCCTTCATTTTGTGATGATCGGATCCTGAGTTCATCTCCACAATGTAAACTATTTGCAATTAGTGCTTCGTATGAATACAAATATTATCAGAGAGGAGACGTTGTCATCGGAGGACTCTTTACTGTCAATGATGTGTTGAGATGGAAAGTTTTTTACAATGTGCTCCACAAAAGGCTCATCTGTGTGATGCAAGTATATTTCTATTAACACTCTCTTTTCTTCCTGTTTCCTACCAATTTTTTCTATCTGCAGAACAGTTAGGGATCTGATATTGTTGAAGAATTTTCTGCAGCATTTTTTTTTGTTTTTTTGCCATTGTGTTTCGCTCCATAGGGCCTTAATCTTAAAGGTGTTATGCCACAAAAATATGTATCCTCTAAATCGCTGAAGAGTAGGGGTCTGATCACTGAGGCCCCCATATGAATGTAGCCAATGTGAAGGCAGGCACACCCTTGGTGGATTCCGACCTTGCATTTCAATTGGAGTGCAGAGATGGCAGAATGCTGTACTTTGGCAAAGTCCAGTGCTTCCATTTAAGTGAATGTGAGTGAGGGGGGGCTGTATCCATCAGGTATGCCGCTGACTTCACCACTGGTCCGTCTAAGCTGTGCATTCTAAAATGTTACAGTTAAATCAAGGGGTTACTTAACCCCTTAAGGAAACAGATAAAAAAAATTCCTTACCAACACGGTCAATTTGTAGTGTGACACGTTGTACTTCATGTTAGTGGTATACATTTATTGATATACATACATATAGAGAGAGAGAGAGATTTTTTTTTTAATTTATGAAAAAAATAGGAAATTTGGAAAAATTTGCCTTTTTCAAAATGTAAAATGTTCTGCTTGTCAGACAGATAGTCATACCACCCAAATATGTTAATAGATATTACCTACCATATATCTTCTTGATGTTGCCATCATCTTTAGATATCCTTTAGTTTATTTATTATAAAGCTTACAATCTTATAACAGTTTTCCAGATTTACAAGAACATTTCTCAAACCTATTTATTAGGGACCACTTCAATTCTAAAGGGGATTATAAAGGCCTATATACTAGAACCCCCCCCCCCCATAAATCTCTATATATTCAAAAGTGTGCTTGTCTAATAATTTAAAACCACATTTGGGAAATTTCTGTTAGGGTAAGTTAACATGGACATTTTTGGTCAGGATTTTGAGGCCGTATCCGATAGAAATGAGAGCTGGACAGGAGCTGGCTTTTAATAGGGAAATTAATGTTTACAGACTGGAACCCATACATACACTCACACACACATTATTTCAGGTTTCAGAATGTGATCATAGAGCACCGGGCGTCCAGACCAGCCCCCTTATATAGGCAAGGGGCGGTCACCAGCAAATAGCCCAGCTGCCCAATCCCAGTGTCCATTGGTCGACACACATGTTGATCAACCAGTTGACCACGCCCGGCTGTTGCAAGGCAGGTTAACCCTTGCAACCCTGGATTGTGCAGAGGAACAGACAGCGACGCCCATATCATGGCTGCAGTCTCTGCACAATCCTAACACTGACCCGCAGGTGGCGCTGTGCACTATGATAACAACCTGCGGGACCCAATCCTAACACTAGTATATGGAAAATCTTTGGCCTTGCTTCCTCTGGACATGCCTCTGCCTCTAGCCACCTTTTTTCCTGCTTAGCTTGCCTACACATCTACACTGCTTTCCCCACTATACATCACCCATGTTCATGCCTCTGCTTGTAGCCACCTTTTTTGCTGCATAGCCTACCTCCATATTTACATATCATTTGTGCAATATTTTACTGCTTGCTCATCTCTAATCCTTACATGTCAATGTTAGTGCCAGGTATAAAGAACCGTGCAGAGGGAACTGGGCAGAGGTCCGATATCCTACTGTAGCATGAAAGAACACACTCCTTTTATACCATCATCTGCTGACACAGATGTCTACAGAACCTGTTCTATTAAATGCTTATACAAGTAGAGCCCCCTGATAGAGTGTAGATGGCGTCATAGGGACATTGTGATATAATGTTGAGCTAGCAGCAGCATGAGGAGGCTACAGAGGGGTAAGTTGACATAATTTGGAGGTAGCAGCAGCCTTAGGAGGTCAAATAGTGACCACTAACATAATATGGAGGTGGTAGAAGTCTTGAGAGGCAAAAGAGTAACCCTGTAATAGAGTGTGGAGGTAGCAGCAGCTATAGGAGGCCATACAGTACCCAGTTACATAATGTGGAGGTAGCAGTAGCCTTAGCAGGCCATAGAATGACCTGGTGACAGAGTGTAGAGGTGCCAGTAGTGTGAGTAGGCCACAAAGTGGCTAGGTAATATAATGTGGAGGTAACAGCAGCCTGCGTAGGCCAAAGAGTGGCAAGGTGACATAATGTGGAAGTTGAAGCAACATAAGGAGGCCACAGAGTGGCAAGGTAACAATGTGGAAGTGACAGCAGCCTTTTGAGTTCATAGAGTGCTCAATTACAGAGTGTAGAGGTTGCAGCAGTTTGAGGAGGCCACAGAGTGGCAAGATGACATAATGTAAAGGTTTCGGCAGCCTCAGGAGGCCATATAATGCCCAGTGACAGAGTGTGGAGGTGGCAGAAATGTGAGGAGATCAGAGTGGTAAGGTGACATAATGTGGAAGCAGCAGCAGCCTTATGAGGTCATACAGTGCCCGGTAACAGCCTGTGGAGGTGGCAGCAGCCTTAGGAAGCCATAGTGTACCCAGTAATAGAGTGTGGAGGTGGCAGCAGCAAAAGGAGGCCAAGGAATGGTAAGGTGACATAATGTGGAGGTAGAAGAAGCTGTAGAAGGCCCCAAAGTGACATAATATGGAGGGTGCAGCAGCCTTGGAGGCCAGAGTGTCAAAGTAAAAATGTAGAGATAGCAACAGCCTTAGGAGGCCATAGAGTGGCAAGGTGACATAATGTGGAGGTGGTACCAGCATGAGGGGTCCACAGAGTGGGAAAGTGATAATGTGGAGCTTCCAGCAGCCTTAGGAGGCCATAGAGTGACCCGGTGACAGACTGTGGAGGTGAGTAGCAAAAACAGTACTGGCTGATGATGGTAGCTATAAAAATCAGCAATTGGCATTAATTGAGTAGCATCAGGCAGAGAAACTGATCTCTTTTGTCAAGTTTTAGGTGAAGCAGTAAGGAAAACAGACACTACCTTCAAGACAAGGACGAATAAGTCCCTTTTTTGTTTCCCCACTAATAAAGCAGGAGGTCTTTAATGCACATCAGGTAAGGCCTTATATTTTTCACACACACACACACACACACACACACACACACACACACACACACACACACACATTTCTTGCAACGTTTTCCATATAAAACATACTCATTTTATAAGCTTTTTAAATTCCTATAAGGAAGCCTTGGAAAGATCACCATAACCAGGGTACTCAGTGATTTGGACCCCAAACATTTGATGTGCTATATAGGAAGGCTTTTCTATAGTTTGCTAAAGAACCTGCAACAAATCTGTCATTAATATGGCATTAATATGAAACTCTTGAAAGGCCATGACATTGTTTTGTGCCATTGTCTTTTTTCTATATTAACTGTGTAGAGATACAATAACAGCAGGACAGTGTAAATGATTTTTTAATGCATCCTTTGCAGGTGTAATGCATTGAGAATGAAAGTGCAGAATTATTTACATTGTTACTTAATGTAAATGTTTGTATTATTTCAATAGGATATAGGGGTATTAATATGGAAGATGACATGTTTTTTTTTTTTTTTTAAAGGGTATTTGTTAGAGATGAGCGAACAGTGTTCTATCGAACTCATGTTCGATCGGATATTAGGCTGTTCGGCATGTTCGAATCGAATCGAACACCGCGTGGTAAAGTGCGCCATTACTCGATTCCCCTCCCACCTTCCCTGGCGCCTTTTTTGCTCCAATAACAGCGCAGGGTAGGTGGGACAGGAACTACGACACCGGTGACGTTGAAAAAAGTAGGCAAAACCCATTGGCTGCCGAAAACATGTGACCTCTAATTTAAAAGAACAGCGCCGCCCAGGTTCGCGTCATTCTGAGCTTGCAATTCACCGAGGACGGAGGTTTCCGTCCAGCTAGCTAGGGCTTAGATTCTGGGTAGGCAGGGACAGGCTAGGATAGGAAGGAGAAGACAACCAACAGCTCTTGTAAGAGCTAAATTCCAGGGAGAAGCTTGTCAGTGTAACGTGGCACTGACGGGCTCAATCGCCGCAACCCAGCTTTCCCAGGATCCTGAATGGAATACACTGTCAGTGTATTCCCGTATACCCGATATATACCCCGATACCCGTTCCAACGGTGTGCCCCCCCACCTTCACCCCAGAAATACCCTGCAAGTCCCCTAGCAATAGAATTGGGGCTATATACACCCACAATTTTTACTACTGGTATACAGTGCCATTGTCTGACTGGGAATTCAAAGAATATATTGGGGTTATAAATACCCTCATTTCTTGCTACTGCCATATAGTGCCAGTGTCTGACTGGGAATTCAAAGAATATATTGGGGTTACGTGCACCCACAATTTTTACTACTGGTATACAGTGCCATTGTCTGACTGGGAATTCAAAGAATATATTGGGAATACAAATACCCTCATTTCTTGCTACTGCCATATAGTGCCAGTTTCTGACTGGTAATTCAAAGAATATATTGGGGTTACGTGCACCCACAATTTTTACTACTGGTATACAGTGCCATTGTCTGACTGGGAATTCAAAGAATATATTGGGAATACAAATACCCTCATTTCTTGCTACTGCCATATAGTGCCAGTGTCTGACTGGGAATTCAAAGAATATATTGGGGTTACGTGCACCCACAATTTTTACTACTGGTATACAGTGCCATTGTCTGACTGGGAATTCAAAGAATATATTGGGAATACAAATACCCTCATTTCTTGCTACTGCCATATAGTGCCAGTGTCTGACTGGGAATTCAAAGAATATATTGGGGTTACGTGCACCCACAATTTTTACTACTGGTATACAGTGCCATTGTCTGACTGGGAATTCAAAGAGTATATTGGGAATACAAATACCCTCATTTCTTGCTACTGCCATATAGTGCCAGTTTCTGACTGGGAATTCAAAGAATATATTGGGGTTACGTGCACCCACAATTTTTACTACTGGTATACAGTGCCATTGTCTGACTGGGAATTCAAAGAATATATTGGGAATACAAATACCCTCATTTCTTGCTACTGCCATATAGTGCCAGATTCTGACTGGTAATTCAAAGAATATATTGGGGTTACGTGCACCCACAATTTTTACTACTGGTATACAGTGCCATTGTCTGACTGGGAATTCAAAGAGTATATTGGGAATACAAATACCCTCATTTCTTGCTACTGCCATATAGTGCCAGTTTCTGACTGGGAATTCAAAGAATATATTGGGGTTACGTGCACCCACAATTTTTACTACTGGTATACAGTGCCATTGTCTGACTGGGAATTCAAAGAATATATTGGGGTTATAAATACCCTCATTTCTTGCTACTGCCATATAGTGCCAGTTTCTGACTGGTAATTCAAAGAATATATTGGGGTTACATGCACCCACAATTTTTACTACTGGTATACAGTGCCATTGTCTGACTGGGAATTCAAAGAGTATATTGGGAATACAAATACCCTCATTTCTTGCTACTGCCATATAGTGCCAGTTTCTGACTGGTAATTCAAAGAATATATTGGGGTTACGTGCACCCACAATTTTTACTACTGGTATACAGTGCCATTGTCTGACTGGGAATTCAAAGAGTATATTGGGAATACAAATACCCTCATTTCTTGCTACTGCCATATAGTGCCAGTTTCTGACTGGTAATTCAAAGAATATATTGGGGTTACGTGCACCCCACAATTTTTACTACTGGTATACAGTGCCATTGTCTGACTGGGAATTCAAAGAGTATATTGGGAATACAAATACCCTCATTTCTTGCTACTGCCATATAGTGCCAGTTTCTGACTGGTAATTCAAAGAATATATTGGGGTTACGTGCACCCACAATTTTTACTACTGGTATACAGTGCCATTGTCTGACTGGGAATTCAAAGAATATATTGGGGTTATAAATACCCTCATTTCTTGCTACTGCCATATAGTGCCAGTTTCTGACTGGTAATTCAAAGAATATATTGGGGTTACGTGCACCCACAATTTTTACTACTGGTATACAGTGCCATTGTCTGACTGGGAATTCAAAGAGTATATTGGGAATACAAATACCCTCATTTCTTGCTACTGCCATATAGTGCCAGTGTCTGACTGGGAATTCAAAGAATATATTGGGGTTACGTGCACCCACAATTTTTACTACTGGTATACAGTGCCAATTTCTAACTAGGAATTCAAAATGCGCAAGGCTCCCGGAAAGGGACGTGGACGAGGCCGTGGGCGAGGTCGGGGGAATGGTTCTGGGGAGCAAGGTAGCAGTGAAGCCACAGGGCGTCCCGTGCCTACTCCTGTGGGGCAGCAAGCATTGCGCCACTCCACAGTGCCAGGGTTGCTTGCCACATTAACTAAACTGCAGGGTACAAACCTTAGTAGGCCCGAGAACCAGGAACAGGTCTTGCAATGGCTGTCAGAGAACGCTTACAGCACATTGTCCAGCAGCCAGTCAGACTCTGCCTCCTCTCCTCCTATTACCCAACAGTCTTGTCTTCCTTCCTCCCAAAATTCCGAAGCTTTACAGAACAATAACCCAAACTGTCCCTGCTCCCCAGAGCTGTTCTCCGCTCCTTTCATTGTCCCTCAACCTGCCTCTCCACGTCACGATTCCACGAACCTAACAGAGGAGCATCTGTGTCCAGATGCTCAAACACTAGAGTCTCCTCCATCTCCGTTCGATTTGGTGGTGGATGACCAGCAACCCACCCTCATCGACGATGATGTGACGCAGTTGCCGTCAGGGCATCCAGTTGACCGGCGCATTGTGCGGGAGGAGGAGATGAGACAGGAGTTGGAAGAGGAAGTGGTGGATGATGAGGACACTGACCCGACCTGGACAGGGGGGATGTCAAGCGGGGAAAGTAGTGTGGATGTTGAGGCAGGTGCAGCACCAAAAAGGGTAGCTAGAGGCAGAGGCAGAGGTCAGCAGCTTAGGCGAAGCCAGGCCACACCCGGAATCTCCCAAGATGTTCCAGTTCGTACCCAGCCCCGAAAAACTCCCACCTCGAGGGCACGTTTCTCGAAGGTGTGGAGTTTTTTCAAGGAATGCGCCGAGGACAGATATAGTGTTGTCTGCACAATTTGCCTCTCGAAATTGATTAGGGGCTCTGAGAAGAGCAACCTGTCCACCACTTCAATGCGCCGTCATTTGGAATCCAAGCACTGGAATCAGTGGCAGGCAGCAACGGCAGGACAAAGGCCGCCTGCCGTTCACGCCACTGCCACTGCCTCTGCCACTGCCACTGCTGACTGTGCTGGCGATGCACTCCAGAGGACGAGCCAGGACACCACTTCATCTGCCTCCGCCACTTTGTTGACTTCTACCTCATCCTCCCCTGGTCCTGTCTTATCTCCTTCTCCTGCACCATCAAAGGCACCATCAGGCGTTTCTTTACAACAACCCACCATCTCTCAGACATTGGAGCGGCGGCAGAAATACACTGCTAACCACCCACACGCGCAAGCCTTGAACGCCAACATCGCTAAACTGCTGGCCCAGGAGATGTTGGCGTTCCGGCTTGTTGAAACTCCCGCCTTCCTGGACCTGATGGCAACTGCGGCACCTCGCTATGCCGTCCCTAGCCGTCACTACTTCTCCCGGTGTGCCGTCCCCGCCTTGCACCAGCACGTGTCACTCAACATCAGGCGGGCCCTTAGTTCCGCGCTTTGCACAAAGGTCCACTTGACCACCGACGCGTGGACAAGTGCATGCGGACAGGGACGCTACATTTCACTGACGGCACACTGGGTGAATGTAGTTGAGGCTGGGACTGCTTCCCAAACTGGCCCGGTGTACCTCGTCTCCCCGCCTAACATTCCTGGCAGGGACACGAGAAGAACACCCCCCTCCTCCTCCTCCTCTACCGCCTCCTCCTCCGCCACCGCCTCCTCCTCCGCCACCGCCTCCTCCTCCGCTGTTAGATTGACCCCAGCTACGAGTTGGAAACGTTGTAGCACTGGCGTTGGTAGACGTCAGCAGGCTGTGCTGAAGCTGATCAGCTTGGGGGACAGACAGCACACTGCCTCCGAGGTGAGGGATGCCCTCCTCGATGAGACGGCAATATGGTTTGAGCCGCTGCACCTGGGCCCAGGCATGGTCGTTTGTGATAACGGCCGGAACCTGGTAGCAGCTCTGGAGCTTGCCGGACTCCAACATGTTCCATGCCTGGCCCACGTCTTCAACCTAGTGGTGCAACGTTTCCTAAAGAGCTACCCCAATGTTCCAGAGCTACTGGTGAAAGTGCGGCGCATGTGCGCCCACTTTCGCAAGTCGACAGTAGCCGCTGCTAGCTTAAAATCTCTCCAGCAACACCTGCATGTGCCACAACACCGGCTTTTGTGCGACGTCCCCACACGCTGGAACTCAACGTTTCAGATGTTGAATAGAGTGGTTGAGCAGCAGAGACCTTTGATGGAATACCAGCTACAAAACCCTAGGGTGCCACAAAGTCAGCTGCCTCAGTTTCACATCCATGAGTGGCCATGGATGAGAGACCTTTGTGACATCCTACGGGTCTTTGAGGAGTCCACAAGGAGGGTGAGCTCTGAGGATGCGATGGTGAGCCTTACAATCCCGCTCTTGTGTGTTCTGAGAGAATCCCTGATTGACATCAGGGATAACTCAGATCACACAGAGGAGTTAGGGATAGCATCCGATCCGTCACAGCTGGAGAGTAGGTCCACACATCTGTCCGCTTCACTGCGTTTAATGGAGGAGGAGGAGGAGGAGGAGGAGGAAGAAGAGTTGTCCGATGATGTGATGGTGATACAGGAGGCTTCCGGGCAACTTCGAATCGTCCCATTGTTGCAGCGCGGATGGGTAGACATGGAGGATGAGGAGGAAATGGAGATTGAACTTTCCGGTGGGGCCAGAGGAGTCATGCCAACTAACACTGTGGCAGACATGGCTGAGTTCATGTTGGGGTGCTTTACAACCGACAAGCGTATTGTCAAAATCATGGAGGACAACCAGTACTGGATCTTTGCTATCCTTGACCCCCGGTATAAAAACAACATCTCGTCTTTTATTCCGGTAGAGGGGAGGGCCAATCGCATCAATGCTTGCCACAGGCAATTGGTGCAGAATATGATGGAGATGTTTCCAGCATGTGACGTTGGCGGCAGGGAGGGCAGTTCCTCCAGTAGGCAACCAAGTTCTCACCGGTCCACACAAACGAGGGGCACACTGTCTAAGGTCTGGGACACCTTGATGGCACCCCCTCGCCAAAGTGCCGCCACGGAGGGTCCTAGTGTCACCAGGCGTGAGAAGTATAGGCGCATGTTGCGGGAATACCTTTCCGACCACAGCCCTGTCCTCTCCGACACCTCTGCGCCCTACACGTATTGGGTGTCGAAGTTGGACCTGTGGCTTGAACTTGCCCTATATGCCTTGGAGGTGCTGTCCTGTCCTGCCGCCAGCGTCCTATCTGAGAGGGTGTTCAGTGCAGCCGGTGGCATCATCACTGACAAGCGCACCCGTCTGTCAGCTGAGAGTGCCGACCGGCTCACTTTGATAAAAATGAACCACCACTGGGTAGAGCCGTCATTTTTGTGCCCACCTGTGTAAAGCACCCCAACATGAAACTCCATGTCTGTACTCAACCTCTCCAATTCCTCCGCATCCTCATACTCATCCACCATAAGCGTTGCACAATTCTGCTAATACTAGGCTCCCTCCACCCTGATTTCCCCCAACTCTGCTGGTTAGAGGCTCCCTCCACCCTGATTTCCACCAACTCTGCTGGTTAGAGGCTCCCTCCACCCTGCTTTCCCACAACTCTGCTGGTTAGAGGCTCCTTCCACCATGAATTTGCCCAAACTGGGCTGTTTAGAGGCTCCCTCCACCATGAATTGGTCCAAACTGGGCTGTTTAGAGGCTCCCTCCACCATGAATTTGCCCAAACTGGGCTGTTTAGAGGCTCCCTCCACCATGAATTGGTCCAAACTGGGTTTTTTAGAGGCTCCCTCCACCATTAATTGGTCCAAACTGGGCTGGTTAGAGGCTCCCTCCACCATGAATTTGCCCAAACTGGGCTGTTTAGAGGCTCCCTCCACCATGAATTTGCCCAAACTGGGCTGGTTAGAGGCTCCCTCCACCATGAATTGGTCCAAACTGGGTTTTTTAGAGGCTCCCTCCACCATTAATTGGTCCAAACTGGGCTGGTTAGAGGCTCCCTCCACCATGAATTTGCCCAAACTGGGCTGTTTAGAGGCTCCCTCCACCATGAATTTGCCCAAACTGGGCTGGTTAGAGGCTCCCTCCACCATGAATTGGTCCAAACTGGGTTTTTTAGAGGCTCCCTCCACCATTAATTGGTCCAAACTGGGCTGGTTAGAGGCTCCCTCCACCATGAATTTGCCCAAACTGGGCTGTTTAGAGGCTCCCTCCACCATGAATTTGCCCAAACTGGGCTGGTTAGAGGCTCCCTCCACCATGAATTGGTCCAAACGGGTTTTTAGAGGCTCCCTTCACCATGAATTGGTCCAAACTTGGCTGTTTAGAGGCTCCCTCCACCATGAATTGGTCCAAACTTGGCTGTTTAGAGGCTCCCTCCACCATGAATTGGTCCAAACTGGGTTTTTTAGAGGCTCCCTCCACCATGAATTTGCCCAAACTGGGCTGTTTAGAGGCTCCCTCCACCATGAATTTGCCCAAACTGGGCTGGTTAGAGGCTCCCTCCACCATGAATTGGTCCAAACGGGTTTA